>NC_090729.1:106024134-106081634 GCF_036898095.1 Palaemon carinicauda
CCACCGGACCTTTAGTGCCCGAGCAAGAGAGAGACCAGAGGTGGTGGACATCAGATACCTACCTCCTCAGGGAAGGAGATATTCTCTCTCCCCCAGGAATTGATGGTCTTCACAGACGCATCAAAAGAAGGGGGTGCCCCATTTGCAGTATCACACCGCCTCCAGGTTCTAGTCCGAGTCCGAAAGATCCCAGCACATACCTCCTGGAGATGAGGGCAGCCTTTCTAGCCATGCAACAATTTCATCAGCTCTTGGCAGGTCACTTTGTGTTGTTGGTGAGCAACAACACCACAGTGGTGGCTTATGTAAACAAGCAAGGCGGTACCTTTTCTCAGCACCTTTTCCATCTAGCTGTGGAGATGCTAAAATGGGCAGAAGACAACTTGGTATCCCTATCAGATCACTTCATACCTTCAAAAGGAATGTGCTTGCAGTCAACCCAAGCAGAGCGACTCAGATAGTGGCCTTCGAGTGGTCTTTGAATCATCTAGTAGCCAACAAAGTCCTAACTTTGTCCCCAATGGTGGATCTGTTTATAACACCTATGAACAGCAAGCTCCCGCTGTACTGCTCCCCGGTACCATATTCCCAGACACTCCGGCAAGATGCATTTCAACAACAATTGGACAACATTAATGTTGATGCATTTTGCCTGATGAGAAGAGTACTCAACACTGCAAGTTCGTCCACCAACATAGCATTGACGCTGTGACATCATGCGGAATGGTTTTGAGATATTCTTCAGCTGCTAACATTAGTCCCGACAGAACTCTCTCCACGTCACGATCTACTCAGAAAACCACACGTAAAGATCTACCACAAAGCCATAGAGTCCCTACGTCTTCCTGCTTGGAGGTTATCCAGCATCGCCTCGCGAAGAAAGGATTTTCGCAACACGTGAAAGATGATGTCCGGGTACCTCCGGGAATCTTCAGCTGCAGTGTACCAGGCTAAGTGGGAAGTCATTTGTGGTTGGTGTCGTGGAAGGGGTATCTCTCCTCTCGATGCCACTATTCCAGCAATAGCGGATTTCCTTGTGTACCTTCAAGGGGAAAATCTTTCAGTCTCGATGGTGAAAGGCTGTCACTCAGCCTTGAGCCTCACCTTTTGATTGGAAGGAGTTAATATTTACTTATTGTTGGATTTCTCTCTCTTCATACAGAGTTTTGAGCTTACCTAACATCAGTCAGAAGTTAGATTACCTCCATGGAAGGTTACTCATGTTGTACGTTTTCTAAAATGAGCTTCTTACGAACCGTTACGCCAGGCATCAGATCTTTACCTAACCCTAACGATGGTCTTTCCGACTTGCTTTGGCCTCGGCCAAGAGTAAGTGAACCTCATGGTCTTTCCTACGATGTCTCCCATTCAAAAGTATGGAGACAGGTAATCCTTGGCTTTGTCCTTGAGGTTATCGCCAACCCTTTCAGATTGAGAGTCACTGTAAGGTGACCAATGATCTAAATCATCAACTACTATGCCCAGGTAGGACTCTGAGGTGTTACCTCAAACAAACTTCAG
The DNA here is from genome assembly GCF_036898095.1 of Palaemon carinicauda. Lineage (NCBI taxonomy): Eukaryota > Metazoa > Arthropoda > Malacostraca > Decapoda > Palaemonidae > Palaemon > Palaemon carinicauda. The sequence continues at coordinate 106,025,656 of NC_090729.1, forward strand.
GAGTTCGTCCCCGAGTGAGTGAATTGTTTGTCAGCACAGGGAAAGTTAGAATGAGAATCGCAAAGAAAATGATCTCAGCATGGATACGCATGGTCATAGACATGGCCTTGAATCCTGATTCTCCTCCGCAGACACGGAAACCTAGAGCTCAATATGCTAGCAGTCAAGAAAAACTACTCTTTGGTGCAGGATCTTCTAGTGGGTGTGTGGAAGCATCAGATGACCTTCACCACCATTACCTGCATAGATATAATCCTCAGGAACATAGTGGACATTTTCCATCTGACATGTGGTGGTTGCACAACAAATGGTTTTAACACCTCAAGCTCCTTGATGGACATGTAGCAGATGGTGGAGGGCAGAGGTTAACCTGGTTTAAGTCTGGGATGAATGATAAGAATGACTGCCTTCTTCCTTCATTCATCTTCCCCTCTCTTGGGGAACAGCACATACGGTACTCTGCAAGATAGCCTCTGCTGTCTGCAGGTATAACCATTTCCCTTATGTAACCTGGTATAGAAATATATACTTGTTACGTTTCCTTATCCCCTTTGTGGGGGGGAATTGGGTAACGTCTATGGTTGGTTAAAAAAATCCTACGACTTCTGAGAATTTTTACCCAGACAAGTCACATTGCTAGTATCACACAATCACACGGATTGCTTAGGCCGCTAAAGCATGCTATTGCATGAGGTTTTAGTGAGGTGTCGGGGTCAATCGTCTTTATGTGTGAGTAGCACAGAGGAAAATCTCTGGCCAAAAACCAGCCTGTTGGTTAGGACTTCCACCCACCTTAGGGTGAGTCTTCCCTTATAAAGAGCAAAACGGCTTGTATTAGTGACGGAATAAAGGACAAATTTAAAGTAATTTGTATTTTTCCTAGCGATACAAACCTTCAGCTCTTTTTACAATTTTCCTGCCATCACCTATCCCCCTGCAAGTCCTGTCTGCAATAAAAAGTGACAAGACAACACAGGTGTGTGTGTTTGTATGAGCGCGTTAACCAGTACTACCCCCTAACACCCCCTATCCCCCACTAACTACCATTGGGGTAGTTATACCTCGCTAAAAGTCTTATGGCTAGTCTTCCAGCTTCACTGAAAGTATATTCCCTAATAAAGATCTCAAGGTTTGTATCGTAAGGAAAAATACAAATTATTTTAAATTTGCCATTTTTTCATTCCATGAAATTAATTTGTCCCCTTCTGGGCCCTTAATAGATAACTCCGATGGTCAAACTATTGCAGAAATAGATATCCAGGCTTTCAGCTCCAATAGTTCTGAAGTGATATCTGTGGATAAGTTCATGGAAAGTGTAACTACTTTTTGTAGCTTGAAATCATCATCATCATTTCAGCCTTCAAAAGTCCTTTGTTGGATGTAGGCCTTCCCCAGGTTTCTCCACAGACTTCTATCGCAAGCTATTCTGTGCCACTGTTGCTTATGTTGGTCTAAGTCATCTCGCCAGTGGGTTTTTTGTCTTCCTCGGTTTCTTGTGTATCCTCTGGGTGTCCAGAAGGTTATTCGTGATGTCCATCGGTTGTCTGTCATCCTGGCAATGTGCCCTGCCCAGTTCCATTTGAGCTTGCTAATGGTTTCAAGGATATCCATTACTTTAGTTTTTTGACGTATCCATTTAGCTGTTTTTCTATCCTTCCATGTTAGATTTAGCATAATTCTCTCATGTGCCCTCTGCATTGTTCGTAATTTAAGGGAAAGCTTTTTTGTTAGATTCCAAGTTTTGGCCCCATAGGTGACAGTGGGGAGGATACACTGATCATAGACTTTCCTTTTTAAGATGATAGGAATCTTCTTATTTTTTAACACTGTACTGGCTCTTCCAAACGCTTGCCAACCGAGGGTTATTCTACTTTTTATTTCGCTCTCTTTACAGGCGTCATGTATAGAGATTCGTTGTCCTAGGTAGATGTAGTGGTCCACTTCCTCAATTTGTTGGTTTTCAATCTCAAGTATGTCATCTGCATTTTCAGTATATTTATTGCTCATGACTTTGGTCTTTTGGAAGGTCATGTGGAGGCCAATTGATTTGCTTGCTTCATTTAGCTCGGTGAGCATATGTTGAAGCTCTTCTTTGCTGTGAGCAATGATAATGATGTCATCAGCAAATCTTAGGTGACTTAGATATTCTCCATCTATTTTTATTCCTTTTTCTTGCCAGCTGAGTTGTTGAAAAGCTCTCTCCAGGCAGGCAGTAAACAGTTTGGGTGAGCTAGTGTCACCTTGTCTGACACCTCTCTTGAGTTGGAATGGTTCAGAGTCCTTGTGGAGGCGAATAAATTATGTTGCATGGTCATAGATGTGACAGAGTACATTAATGTAAACTGAGTCAACTCCCTGTTCTTTCAGCGCTGACATGACCACCTCAGTTTCAACCGAGTCAAATGCTTTGGTGTAATCTACAAGTGCTACTACTAGTGGTATCTTATATTTATTTGTTTTCTCAATGATTTGGTTTACTGTTTGTAGATGGTCAATTGTGGAGTAGCCTCTTCTAAAGCCCACTTGTTCCCTTGGCTGATTTTCATCAAGCTTTCCTACAATTCGGTTGGTGATAACTTTGGTGAAAATTTTATAAATAACATTAAGGAGGCTGATTGGCCGTTGGTTGTTCATGTCCCTGGGGTCACTTTTTTTGTAGAGTAGAATGAGGATAGCTTTATTCCACTCTTCTGGCATTTTGCTCCTCTTCAGACATTCATTGAATAGTCGAGCATGAAATAAACACTACAAATTAGAATAATAACCAGAAATGTGCAAATGCAGTGAAAAAGACAATATCTAAGATTAAGGAACAGAAGTAGTGCCATCCATGTTAAGTCAATTCCACTTGTATATAACTTTGAAGCATTATCAAAATATTTCTTTCATTTAGAAATATTCGAGAAATTAAAAGAAGCTTCCATGATAAAAATTATCATCCGGAAGCTTGGCTTTCCTTCACCAAAATTAAAGAAGCCATTAATGCTAGTAGTACAGTAGTTTAAGAAACATAAAGAGCAATGATTCCAACCTTGATGGTGCTCTATATGAAAAGGCTCCCCAACATTTTAATTTTTACAGGCCAGGGATTGGCAATGAAAAGAATCTTCTTGTACAGAAACGACCATACAGTATATCAAAGAAGATGAAAGCCACCATTCTGGTTCTTCTAAATATGATAGGGGAGAACTGCAACTTCTGAACTAGCAGATTTCTCCAGAAGAAAGTAAGGACAATTAAATCTGGTAATATAGTGTAAAAAAAGTTTTGATTCATGCTAAATCAAAGGACACAAGCTCTAATGCAAAGTAACCAAATACGAAGAATAGTGGATTGACTAGACATCATACCCCACCTTAATTTCATTTATGGCAGAGGAGTAATTTTCAATAGAAACATAAGGTTTTAGTGAGGAGGTATTAAAAATGTGACCAGTGGACATCAAGGATTATCCTTAATTCTGAAAGTGTAGATGTGCCTCCCGACATATACATAGAAAATGAAAGAAAAGTTTGGTAGTTCAAATTATAATTGTTTCAGATGTAGAGACACTTCCAAAATTTGTTGAAAGGAAAAACTAGCAGCCTATTGGAAACATCCCAACCTGGCAATCTGTTGATGGGAGGTCGAGACCAACTCAAGTTCAATAGTTTCTAGTAGTGTTTGCTACCTCACCATCCTTGAGAACTATGATGGAGGGTATGGGAGAGCCTTTAGGTTTACCTGCGGAGTCATCAGCAGCCATTACTTGGCCCTCCCTGGTCCTAGCTTGAAAAAGAGGAGCTTGGTGCCTGATCATATGCATATACATTATCATCCATCTCTCAGTCTTATTTCAGAAAATTAGAAAGTGGAAGAAAAATCTTGCAAAAGAAAAAAATGTGTGGAAAATGATGGAAATAAAAGGCAAGATAGAAAATGCAGAACAAAAGATTATACAATCGAAAGAAAATGAAAAAAAGGGACTTAGAAGAAAGGACACTTCAAAATATAAAAAAACCCCCCAAAGTACTTTACTCCTATGTAAAAAAGATGAATAAAGGGAGATTAGAAATAGGCCCTCTAAGAATTGAAGGATGGTTAACTAATGAAAAAAAGGAAAAATGCAACATATTAGCAGAAAAATATAAGAGTGAGTTCACGCCAAGAATTGCGAATGAGAATAATGAAACAGAAATGAGAGAAGAAAATGTTGAATATCTAACGGATATAGATATTAATGAAGCAGATATTGTCAAGGCTATTAGCGAAATTAAAAATGGATTGGCAGCCGGACCAGATGGAGTTCCAGCGATTTTGTTAAAAAAAACTGCACACACTATAGCGAAGCCACTTGCAATACTGCTAAGACAAAGTGTAGATATGAGCGAGATATATGTTAAACATAAATTAGCTTATATAACCCCTATTTTCAAAAGTGGATCAAGACTAGAGGCAAGCAATTATAGACCTGTTAGTCTAACATCACATTTTATGAAAGTGTATGAGAGGGTATTAAAAAAAGAAATAATGAATCATTTGGTTAAAAATAATTTGTTTGATATAGGTCAACATGGTTTTGTGCCCGGAAAAAGTACACAAACCCAACTGATGGCACACTATGAAAACATATAAAAAAATGTGATGTTAGACTAATATAGATATTAATGAAGCAGATACTGTCAAGGCTATAAGCAAAATTAAAATTGGATTGGCAGCCGGACCAGATGGAGTTCCAGCGATTTTGTTAAAAAAAACTGCACACACTATCGCGAAGCCGCTTGCAATACTGCTAAGACAAAGTGTAGATATGAGTGAGATATATGTTAAACATAAATTAGCTTATATAACCCTTATTTTCAAAAGTGGATCAAGACTAGAGGCAAGCAATTATAGACCCGTTAGTCTAACATCACATTTTATGAAAGTGTATTAGAGGGTATTAAAAAATAAATAATGAATCATTTGGTTAGAAATAATTTGTTTAATATAGGTCAACACGGTTTTGTGCCTGGAAAAAGTACACAAACCCAACTGATAGCACACTATGAAAACATAAAAAAATATGATAAATGAAAAAGACACATGTGATCTATCTAGATTTTGCAAAAGCCTTTGACAAGGTAGACCATAATATATTAGAGAAAAAAATGAGAAAGCATAATATTGTGGGAAAGATAGGAAAAAGGGTAAAAGAATTCCTGCAAAACAGAAGACAGATAGTGGTTGCAAATGATGAGAAATCAGATGAAGCTCAGGTAATATCTGGTGTGCCACAAGGTATGGTATTAGCTGCACTGTTGTTTGTTATTATGATATCAGACATAGACTGTGATGTTAAAAACTCTGTAGTGAGAAGTTTCGCCGATGACACAAGAATAAGTAGAGAAATTACTTGTGATGAAGATAGGAACTCAATACAAAGAGATCTAAGCAAAATATATGAATGGGCGGAGATAAATAGGATAGTATTTAACTCCGATAAATTCAAATCAATAAATTATGGAAACAGAGAAGGAATGGTATATGCATATAAGGGACCTAATAACGAGACAATCACAAACAAGGAAGCAATTAAAGACCTTGGTGTAATGTTAAATAGGAATATGTTATTCAACGACCAAATAGCAACACTGTTGGCTAAATGTAAAGCAAAAATGGGAATGTTATTCAGACACTTTAAAACAAGAAAAGCTGAACACATGATTATGCTTTACAAAACTTATGTACATAGTACACTCGAGTACTGCAATATGATATGGTACCCACACTGCCAAAAGGATATTGCACAAATAGAGAGTGTACAAAGGTCCTATTCTGTTACAATAGAAGAAGTTAAGGACTTTGACTACTGAGAAAGACTGTAATTTTTAAAACTATACAGTCTAGAAAGGAGAAGAGAATGCTACATGATAATACAAGCATGGCAACAAATACAGTAGAAGGAATTACTGAAAGCATCATGGAGCTAGAAATATCAGAAAGAGCAAGCTGATGTAGATTAATAGGGCCAAAAATATACCAGGAAAACTAAGGAAGGCGCACAGGACATTAATCCACTACGCACCAGCATCAATAATGCAGCGAATGTTTAATGCGCTGCCAGCTCATCTAAGAAACATATCAGGAGTGAGCGTAGATGTGTTTAAGAATAAGCTCGATAAATACCTAAGATGCATCCCAGACCATCCAAGACTGGAAGATGCAAAATATACCAGAAGATGCATAAGCAACTCTCTGGTGGATATACGAGGTGCCTCACACTGAGGGACCTGGGGGAACCCAAACATAGAATAAGGCAATAAGGTTGTCCTGTCCCTTGCCTCTGCCAATCATGAATGACCTTTAAACCTATTTTGCCATGTAGTTTGTGCATCTGAAGCCAGATGCTTAAATTGCACCTTGAATCATAAACCAAGCGATAGGAAGTACCAACAATATAAGATGGAAGAAGCAGCTTTGAAAAGATCCAATCGTTAGCAGCCTTCTTGAGTAAATTAAGTTATTGAGCCAAAGTTCCACTATATTTATTGATTCAGTGATTAGTTGCATCCATTTTCATCTGTGTTCTAGTTTATATTTCAGATCATTAGCCTAAAGTAATCCATAAGTCTTATACTAAAGAAAATATATTGTAGCCAATGTCTTTTTCAATAACGGAAGTTGATAGTATAAAGGGATTTTGACGAAGGAAAAATCTATTTCTGGGGAAAGACCTGTGACGCCCGGTGAAAAGGGTCCTTCTTTACACTTTTCTGATATAAACCTTCCAAATATACCAGAGAAAGATAAAAGCATGGAATGCAGAGGTTACTACCCTCGCGCGAGCACCTTGTGGGTGTCGTGTATAAAGCAGGGGCGCGTGAAAACCACTATTCACAGGCTGTCTTCCATTTAGCTAATTCCTCCGTCAAACGGGATGGGCCGATACAGAGGCACCAGCTACGCTACCCGAGCCACCCCACCGACGCCCGACGCGAGCGCCATCTGAACAACATCCTTCTGTATTGAACATGATGGCTTGGAAAGGAAAGGGTGGGATCATACAATATAACAGGGAAGGGTTTCACCGGGCGTCACAGGTCTCTCCCCAGAAATAGATTTTTCCTTCGTCAAAATCCCTTTTCTGGGTCGACCTGTGACGGCCGGTGAAAATGTACCAGAGAATGCCTTCCAAGCCCAAAAATAAATAGTAACCTAATGAGGAGAGAGATAAACACCATGTAAGGAAAATAATATATTATATTAAGGTAAGTAAGCATAAATTACAAACTAGCCAAAGGACCTAGTGAACGTAAGGCTAAATAAACATGATAACAAGGAAGCATCCGAGTATCAGAGCACAATGCAACAAAACGACATGGCTAAGAATAACTCAACACTAAAGTTACGGTAAACACAATAACAGTTAATAACCATAGGAACTAAACATGTAATAAACTTAGGGCTAACGAACCACCAAAGAGAGCGGCGACGTGGTGCGAGTGGCAGGTAGGAGGGAGAAGAGGAGAGATGGATGAAAGGAAGAACAAGAGATTAATGGGGAGAGATGAGGCTCCCAGCTGCAACCGTTGGGTATTTAAGGGCCTGTAAGTTCTTTAGATAGTGGCGTTTGAAAACCATAGGAGATTTCCAACCTGTGTACTTTTTAAGGTCATCAAAATCCATATTTTGGAAATAATTGATGGAGGTAGCTACTGACCGGATATCATGAGCATGGGGAAATGATTCCGGATTAGCTTGTTTAATGAAGTATAGGATTTGTTGCCTAATGCCTTGAATGGAAATAGTACCTCCTTGTTCTCTGATAAACAAGGAGCCAGACGAGCGGGTGGCAGTTCTAGCTAAAAAGTCCCTGAGAGTAGTGACTGGACACAGAGAAGTATCTTGGAGAAGAGGAATAATCTTCCAAGGGGACCACCTATTTTGTGGGTCCTCATTTTTAGCTAGGAAAGCTCTGTCTGGAGAAAGAAGTACTTCACCTGAAGGGAGGAAATCTATGTTTTCTGAGTTTCGTGAGAGAGCTGCTAGTTCTGAGATTCTAGCACCCGAGGCCAAAGCCGTTAGAAATAAAGTCTTCCTAAGAAGAGTGATATAGGAGCAGGATTCATTGTCCGTGTCAGACGCAAGTTTGAGGACATCGTTCAGAGACCAAGAGACCTTTTGTGGACGAACCGAAGGTCGAAGCCTAGCACATGCTTTTGGAATAGATGAGAAATAGGAATCTGCGAGGTTAATGTTAAACCCAACAAGGAAGACCTTCTTCAAAGCTGACTTGATGGTGGTTATAGTGCTAGCTGCTAGGCCTTTGTCAAATATGAACCTAAAGAAGGAGATGGCTAAATCAGGAGTCATAAAAGTATGGTCTGAATTCTTTAAGAAATCTGCTAGTTTCTTAACGGCCGAATCATATTGACGAATTGTAGAGTCCCTTTTGTCTGATTCTATAAAGAGGACATTTTCCGGGTCGATGTTCGCATCTCTACGAGCTGCAAACTTCATGAAGTCCACAAAGTTAGGGTTTTGGCTATCCTTGAGGAATCTGACACAGTCCGAGTTTGGACTACTTGGGTCAGCTTGGGGAATGGGATCCGGAAGGGACGGAGTTTCAGCTCGAGGAGGAGAGGAAACCAACTGCTTTTTGGCCAGTGAGGTGCTACTAAGGCCACTGCCCCTTGGAAGGAGCGTAGTTTGTGTAAAACGTTCATTAGAAGATTCACCGGAGGGAATAGGTAAATCTTCTTCCAATGGTTCCAATCCAGGGTTAATGCGTCCATGGCATAAGCCTGAGGGTCCAGGGTTGGGGTCACATAACAGGGAAGTTTGTGATTCAGTTGAGTCGCGAATAGATCTACCTGGAGGCCCGGAACCAGCCTGAGTATCCACAGGAAGGAATTTATGTCTAGGGACCATTCCGATTCCAGTGGTTTCGTCCTGGATAGTGAGTCCGCTATCACATTCTGGACTCCTGCTAGGTGAGTTGCTGACAGGAACCAGTTCTTGTCTGCCGCCAAGGCGAAGATAGTGACCAGGACCTGATTCAGGTTGGGTGACTTGGATCCTCCTCTGTTGATGCAGTGTACTACGGCTGTGCTGTCTGAGACTACTCTGATGTGGGACGACCTCGGAGGAGAGATTCTCTTCAGGGTCAAGAACACTGCCATGGCATCGAGAACATTGATATGGAACTGTTTCATGGCGGGTGACCAAGAGCCCTGAAACATCTGATGTTGGGAGTAACCCCCCCATCCACTCAGAGACGCGTCTGTATGAACTGTCACTTGTGGAGGGGGGAATTGCAGAGGAACCGATTTGGAGAGGTTCCTCGGTTCGGACCATGGGCGTAGTCTCATTTTTAAGACAGAGGGGATCTTTGAGATCTTGTCTCTTACAGGTACTGTAGCTCTCTTTCTCCAAACTCGATTGATGTCTTTGAGTTTGGCTTTTAATAGGAGATCTGTTACTGAAGCAAATTGGAGAAGGCCGAGGATTCTTTCTAAGGCTCTTCTGGACACCTGTTTGTGTTTGAGAAAATTCCTGATTTTGGAAGCTATCTCCCTTACCTTTTTGGGAGGAAGGGAGAGCCTGTGCTTTGAGAGGTCCCACTGAATTCCTAACCATTCGAAGTGGCTTGATGGTTGTAGGCGGGACTTTTGGAGATTGACTTGGAATCCCAGGTTGGCGAGAAATCGAAGTACTTTCGTCGTAGCTCTGTTGTATTCCTGGGTCGACCGAGCCCAAATGAGCCAATCGTCCAGATAGGCAATGATCTGTATCCCTTGGTTCCTGAGTTGTTCGAGCACTGTCTCTCCCAGTTTCGTGAATATCCTGGGGGCAATGCTGAGACCGAAGGGCATGACTTTGAACGCAAAGGCTTTCTTGCCTAGGTGGAAGCCTAGGTAAGGAGAGAAGTTTCGAGCTACTGGCACATGATAATAGGCATCGGTAAGATCGATAGAGGTGGTGACGGCCCCACGGGGAAGTAAGGTCCGTACCTGAGAGATAGTCAACATACGGAACTTGTCGCAGAGAATGTAAGAGTTTAGCTTTGACAAGTCCAGAACCACTCTCAACGCCGACGAGTCTTTCTTTGGAACTGTAAATAGGCGGCCTTGGAATTTCAGTGATCGAACCCGTTTGATTGCTTTCTTCTTGAGTAACTCTGTGGTGTACTCTTTCAGGATGGGAGTGGGTCTCTGGAAGAAGGTCACTGGTGGAGGTGGAGATCCCTGTGACCATTTCCAACCCAAGCCTTTGGATATTATGCTGTGAGCCCATGGACTGAAGGTCCAATGGTCTCGAAAGTGATAAAGTCTCCCCCCTACCGGGAACACATCATTGCGAGGGAGTGAATCTAGGTCCCTTCCCTCCCCGAGCATCCCTTGCTCTAGGTCCGCCTCGATGGCGGAACTGTCCTCTACCTCTGTAGCTTCCTCTCTGGTGTCCACGAAAGGAACCGGAGGGTTCGTAGCTAGGGTTGTATGCAGGAGAGGACATCCAAGAGGGGTTGGGTTGTGTACCTGGGGGAGCAGTGAGGTAGACCACCTGTTGAGGGGGAGCCGGTTGCTGAGAAGTCGAAGCAGAGGAAGACTGTGTTGATGTGTGGGGGACTGACGATTGGTGGTAGTGACCCCGTTTCGTCTTGTAAGGGGTAAATCTCTGCTTTTTCTTGAAGAAAGTTTGTTTGTGGGATTCGATCTTCCTTTAGGTCGTGAGGCCCCACCTTACTTGCAAATTTTGGTTTGCCCTCGCAGCGTCCTGAAGAACTTTATTAACTTCCTCCTGAGGGAATAGGTTCTTACCCCAGCAGGAGGACGCTATCAGCCTGTTCGGTTCATGTCTGATAGAAGCCTCAGACAGAACGTATTTCCTGCAGCTAACCCGAGCCGACCAGAAGTCGTGGAGGTCAACTTGGTAGGACAGAAGCAGGTTCTTTGTGAAAACCCTGAACAAAGTTTCAGTCGGGTAAACAGAGGCTAGGGACTCAATGGAGGTGATGGAGTGGAGGGACCTAGATAACCTATTACGTGCCTCGAACTCGGTCTTGAGAAGACTCTCTAGTAATCTGGGAAGCTTCTCAGAAAAAACAGTAGAGGCGCAGTCTGGGTCTAGCTTCCCTACCGTGAAGGTAGAAGAAGCGTCATCCCAGGTGGCAGAGGTACTCGGAATGAGCAGTGAGGTGGGGTCCGTCTCTTTGAGAGCCGGCATGGCAGAGCCTTCCTTGACGGCCTGTATTGTCAGCTCTGTCACTTTATCTATAAGTGGCAAGGTAATGGACGATGCCGTTGTAAAAATAGTGTAGGCACCTTTGTGTGGGGTGAGCTTGGAGTTGGTACACCCCCATTCTGACAGAGTCCTGGCCCAGACAGCTTGGGCCTGTTCTTTTGGAAATATCACCGTTTCCTTCGGTACCTTGTCCATTCTAACCAAGGCATGCTCTTTTAGGCGGACGAACCCGTTGAATGGGAATTCTAGCCCCGGGGGGTAGAATTCTAGGTCCTCTAGAGGGCGGGTGCCTATGCCATCTAGAGTTAGGGTACCATCTAAGTACGGAGCATGCAAGGCAAACCTCCAAGGGTTGTTTTTATCGAAGGGGGGTAACTTCGACGCGTCTGGGGCTGAAGGCGGAGGAATCTGAGTTCCGGAGCGGATCAGATTAGCCACCATATCTTTTAGCTCCGTCATAGCCCCAGAATGTTGCTGAATTTGCTCCTTGACTATATCCCTGATCAGGTCGACGGGGAAGTGAGAGCCACCCGCCGACGAAGCCGTGGACTTGGCGGACTTCGACTTCTTAGAAGTCACGGTTTTATAGGAAGCAATAGGAACATCAGGAGCAGTCGAGGGTCCAGGGACCGTTGACGTAGACAATGGTAAAGCTGATGACTTAAAGGTACGTAGTGGCTTCACCTTGGGTCGTACAGGGACGGGATCCCGAGGAGAAGCTGTAGGCTTATCAAAGCCGAGAAAGGAAGAGGTAGAGGAAGGAGTAGGAGACCAAAAAGTTTCCACCAACTCGACACCACCTACCTGCTCGTCCATGGGCTCGATGTCTGAACCCAGAGCTGACACGTCCCCCGCTAAAAGAGATTTGTCTTCCGTGGGGATGGTTGCTCTGACCGCTTCAATTAAAGGGGCAGCCGCCTCCGGAGTGACTGCTGCAGTGGTAGAGCCTGGGAAGAGTCGGGAGGCCATGTCTCCGTCGAGGAGATAGGGTGCGCCAGACGGAGCATTCCTGCTGAAGCTCGACACCCAAGGACGAAGAGCAGCTCTTGCCGCCCGAAGAGATTCATCATCGGCCTGAAAAAGGTGAGGGGATTAGTGATGAAGGAGAAGGATCGTTCTCCGAAATAAGCGATGTATACATAATTAAGGAACAAATTAAATCATCGCCAAAGGATACAAGGAACAAAACGAAAACCAACTTACGTCATCGTTCAGGAGTAAGGAGGACAACTCGTAACAGAGCGTGCACGATTCCGGGAACCAAACCATGTATGGGGCTTGTCCCGGCTCCCGAATAAAGGAGATAGCGCAATGAGCATGCGACCGGCAGAGGTCATGTCCAACGGGATCGTTGAAAGATGCGGGGCACCCCTTGGCAGCGCAGCAGACCTTCTGTAAAAGAAAGGAGACATAAGTCTGGATGTTCCTTGAGACTCTGGTAAGGGATTAAGATCTACTAACAGAGTCTAGATAGCATTAAATATGTGTGCAATGAATGGGAGCCGGAGCTCCATATTAAAATATTCTAAATATAAAATTTTCCTGCACCAGAGTGTGCCGGAGCAATTTAAAATGGGTCTGTATCGCTATAAATATTAAAATAAGAATAAAATAAATTATTGTAAGCTGCGGAACCTCCGACAGGGTCGAGGATTCAGTGATAGGCCCGTAACCAAATAAATTATAAAATACAAGCAGTAGCTAAAAGCTAAGGCTAACATCATTGCTAAGCGTATTGGTGATCTCCGGTGAAGCCGGAGTTCCGGTGAAAGGTCCGGAATAAATAATTTGTGATTAATAATGACTATTTTGTGTGGATATGGCCGTGGCCGGAGTCTGGGTGCAAGGGACCACCTGGGGGATGAGGCCCTGCCAGAGGGTTGCACTCCAAATGAAATATAATTATAGGTTCCAATCTCAATGAGTATCCCTCATGGCGGAGTAGAACTCAAGGCGGAGTGGATGAAAGTTCAGATCCTATCCCAAGCCGTAGCGGGGAGAGGACGGAACTACGAGGGGAACAGGTGGCGTCATAAAGCTGGCCCAAAACAATGACTCACACACGAACAGGACCTAATAATAACGCTAGCTATATTAGCAGTAACCACATAATAAAATAATTCGTAAAATATCATATACCCGTAGAGGGAGAGGGGGGAGGGAAAACCTGTGATCGTATAAAACGGAAAATCCACCTCTCCTACTCGAGGCTAAGAAAGAAAACGAGAGAAAGGGTAACTCGTGACTGAGCGACAGAAAACGAGAACTCCATGCTCTCGCTCTCGTGGTTACACTATAAAGAACCTAATAAGCACACTATAATATAATATAAGTATAACAATAAAATTGTAACGTCAATACAAGACTACGAACGAAGAATAACGTCTGCGAAACAAAATTTAAAAGTATATAGTCCACTGACGAACGCCGCTCATGGCGGGTACTAAACTATAATAAAGCCAGAACGCTATTCTTGTTCGTCCAGACTGGACTTGCTAGCAAAAAGTACCATAGGAAATAATAATAATAATAATAATAATGGTTCAAAAATGCGTAAGGCCAGTGACTTAACCAAGAAGCTAACTGACAGTGTACCAAATGGGCAAGACTAACATGAAATTCCCAGCGAGGCAAATCAAAACAACAATGGCTGCCGACACCGCGGAAGGCCAAGCCGGTCGAAATTAAAAACAACACAATACTGGGAAAAGAACAACTGGCCGGTACTGCAAAAGCTGTCAAAACAGACTATGGTACTTAACATTGGTATTGGTGAAGTTGGAGCTTCGGCCATGATGAAATTAATCCACGAAACGTGAAAACACCGAGAACACAAAAATCTAAGACCAAGCTAGCAAGTCCAAAACAGAAGGATGTTGTTCAGATGGCGCTCGCGTCGGGCGTCGGTGGGGTGGCTCGGGTAGCGTAGCTGGTGCCTCTGTATCGGCCCTTCCCGTTTGACGGAGGAATTAGCTAAATGGAAGACAGCCTGTGAATAGTGGTTTTCACGTGCCCCTGCTTTATACACGACACCCGCAAGGTGCTCGCGCAAGGGTAGTAACCTCTGCATTCCATGCTTTTATCTTTCTCTGGTATATTTGGAAGGTTTATTTCAGAAAAGTGTAAAGAAGGACCCTTTTCATCGGCCGTCACAGGTCGACCCAGAAATAGTTGTTTGTTCCGTCACGCTATACAAATCCTCGCTATTCATAGGGGATATTTCTTTTGCCACAGCTGAAAGACGAGCCATAAGACTTTTAGCGAGGGATAACTACCCGAACCACTAGTTAGCGGGAGGGGTTTTGGGGGTAGCCGGCTATCCCGGTCACTCACATACCTGGCTGAACACCCACTTTACTTTTGGCTCAGGTAGAGCGTGGACGTTACCGCTCTCTCCCTCATTAACTGACATGCCATTTGACTGATATATTGAAATATACAATTTGTTCTTTAATTCTCTCTCTCTTTTGCAGTGTGTTTGTTGCTCTTCTTGTTGGCCTCATGCTCACGTGTCCTAGACCTGAGGACCGCTACTGTGGTACCTTTGTGTCCGCCCTTGAAACGCACCCCCACTAACGGTGTCCGTCTTGCTGAGGCCGGCGGTGTGACCAGGACAACACTTGTTCCGAATGTTGGTAGAGGTTTGGGCTTAGGCGAAAGAAGTGGTCCAAACAGTTCCTAGTGGGGCACTTTGTGGTTTTGATGAGTTACAATACCATGGTATTCTACATAAACAAGCAAGGCGGTACCTTTTCATAGCTCCTGTGCAGGGTTGCCATTTCTAATTTTGAAAACGCGCTACAGGAGCTTCCAAAATGCACCAGAAACGTGCTAAATCCTTTCTCAAAAGCGCTGTAAAAAGCACTATGTTTTATCAAATTTATGAAATTGTGAAATTGGTCGTAGTGAACTTTGTATTTCAAAAATAAAGAGAGAAAGTTTCCATTTAATCGTTAAAATGAATGCGATTATTTTAAATTTGAAATTTCAATAAAAAGAAACATGGCATAAACTTTGCCCCTTTTCCGAAATTGTTTCTCGGGTCAGCGATGGGCATTCACTAATCGTATTTTGCCAGTAAAGTAACCCCTGATGGCAGGTGCCCTGTAGGGGATACTGATAGGAACCCTTGACGATAAGAAAAAGAATTAAAGAAAGACTATAAAGGTAGAATTAAAAAAAAAATACAATTTTAAAACAAAACAAAAAATAATAAAATTACCATAGTAAGAGACAAATCCAGGGGTTGAGCTTTTATTATTATTATTATTATTATTGTTATTATTATTATTATTATTATTATTATTATGATTTTGTAATCTACCAATTAACTTTAAAAAAATAATGGCTCTGTGCATATAACAGACAATATGATTAATACAAATCCAAGCAACCATTTCAGCTGAGGCCTTCAGAGGAAGGTACGGTAATATTTTAATAGGTGGCTGATTCCCAAAGGAGATTACAAGAATATAATGGGTTGAGAAGGTATAATGAACTATAATGTAGGTAATTTGATAGATTTCACAGGTTATTTTGAAATGCCAAAGTAAATTCTGTATAGATACAGTACGGTCCCAAATTATGCGTGTTCGAATTATACGATTCCCCTTTTATTCGATTGCTATTTTTCAAAAATAAATTTTCTGTATCTGCGAAGCTGTTCAAAGTCTGCTAGTCAAGCACTACAAAATGTATCAAATCTATTGTCTTTTTAAGTATAATGGTAGCCCTAAATCCGGTGATTTATAATAAATGTTACAAAACAATATTAACATTACATCTTATTAACATAATTTCATAATAAATAGCCTATTTAAGGATAAAATTCCACATCAACAATGAAATCAACTGTTAACTGTGCGAGTCCAGCTGACAAATTCTAAACAGAATTGTGGTTACGTTCTCGGCAATCTTTATCTTTCTCCAACCTTTCGATAATTTTAATGGTAGTGTTAATGATGGTATATTTAAGTATTAGTTTTGTTTAGTACAGTATATATAAAAGCTTTATTTTTCGCTTCGGCCGTTCAAGGTTTTCACGAGTAGACTGGGTTCGTTTATCGGCAGTGAATAACCTAAACTTCGGTAACGAGTTGGCAATATTTTGTCATATTTTAAACAGTATACATTTGATTTGCAAAGATTGGTTATGTAGAGTACACGGTATAATTATAAATCTCTCTCTCTCTCTCTCGATAGATAGATAGATAGATAGATAGATAGATAGATATTTGATTCCAGAAATCCCCAAATTCTCTCTCTCTCTCTCTCTCTCTGTAAGAAATAAAACCTTAGTTCACATATGGCAATCTGAGTTTAAGAATGAAATTAACATGCCTGTTGTTAGTTGTGGCGATCAATTCCTCGCTTCAGGAGGTACACGAAACAAAAACACGGCTATTCGATTACAACAGTTGAGTCATTCTCTCTCTCTCTCTCTCTCTCTCTCTCTCTCTCTCTCTCTCTCTCTCTCTCTCTCTCTCTCTCTCTCGTGTTATACAATACTTACAAATAAATGAAGAAACCAAAATCGATTTTCTTGCAGTGTCAATTAAATATGAAACGAAAAAATTATACCATGTATACATCCATTCCA
This sequence comes from Palaemon carinicauda, assembly GCF_036898095.1. Taxonomy (NCBI): domain Eukaryota; kingdom Metazoa; phylum Arthropoda; class Malacostraca; order Decapoda; family Palaemonidae; genus Palaemon; species Palaemon carinicauda. The sequence continues at coordinate 106,042,460 of NC_090729.1, forward strand.
ATTATAGCTTAAAATACGGTATCCGATTTCGTCAGCAAACCACAATTTTTTAGGAAACGTCATTTCATTCTAGAAAATTGCTACTCTTTAAATAGTTAATTGCGCTTTAAGAAAACATATGCATTTGTTTATGAATTTCGGGTGTGTTTTAAAAAACGGAAAATCTATTTATGGGTGAGATAGCCATGTCATCCTGATGGAAGGTTCCTTTAGTAGCTTCCTTAGGGTATATTTGACTACAGTGGATATTCCCAGAGAATTAAACTAAAGGTTTCACAGAATTGTAATTTCTGGAGCTAGTATCCTTAAGGTTTCCCTTTAGGATATCTCATAATAACAGGGGACATATTCTTGACACGCCACATAGCTATCTGCACCCCACATAGCGTTTATGCTTTGAGGGGGAAGTTGGTGGCAAGATAAGGGAGGAGCCGTTACAAAGTTCTCCTCCTCCATTACTGTTATTGGTACTCGGATGTCGTCATAAGCGACGCCATCTTGGTTGACATCATCACCGCCCACGAACTCCATTCCTTTTGTAGTAGCGTCTTTGACCAGGTGTTTTTTCCCAGTTGTTTTGCTATTTACTGCAGCATGTCGCAACTTCAGCTTCTTCTGTCTCTGGAAAGTTGAGTACCTTATTCTTATACTATATAAATTAGCTCTGGTCGTAAAGTAACGCTTTTTTATCCAAAAATACTGTCTGACTTCTTTTTGTTTTACTTCTGGCAGTGATCAGATCAGCTGATGTCTAGCTGCCGCTCTCAATAGTATGCGTGTACGAATACAGTAACAAAGTATTGTTTATGCCATTTCTTAACTTATTAAAACCATCTATACAGTTAGTTAATATTACATAAGCACCAATGTGTTTTAATCTATCATATTTTTTGTTTAGTACTTTAAAACACACACACACACTCTCTCTCTCTCTCTCTCTCTCTCTCTCTCTCTCTCTCTCTCTCTCTCTCTCTCTCTCTCTCTATAGGCTACCTTTCGCTACTTTTGCTACCTCTCATTTCTTACCTCTATCTCTCTAACAAATAAAATCTTTGTGGCTTCACAAAGTATTAATTATGTTAAAAATCAATCATGATTCAATTTTCCTTACTCTCTCCAAACTCGCACCATCTCTGTCACGTCGAACGTTATAGCGGTAACTTAATTGTTCGTTGACTTTAAAACCCGGCCTAGTACTCTCTACTTCTTTTACTTTTTTTTTATGACGGTTCCATAATTGAGGTGGGTACAAGTTGACCTATAACTGAAATTAGGAAAAGTATTTTGGATATGAAAACGGATTTTGAGCGAAGCGAAAAATCTATTTTTGGGTGAGATGGCCATGACGTCCTGACGGAAGGTTCCTTTAGTAGCTTTCCAATGGTATATATGACTACAGTGATATTCCCAGAAAATCAAACCAAAGGTTTCACAGAATTCTGAATTCTGGCGCGAGTACCCTTAAGATTTATTCTCAAGGATATCATATATAATCAGGGGACGTATTCTTGACACGCCACATGGGAATCTGCACTCCGAATAGCCTTTACGCTTCGAGGGGGATACGTGGCAGAATTAGAAGGGTAGCTGCATTAGAGGTTACCCTGGTTCCCCTACTACTATCGTATCACAACCGCACCAATTCCCTCTGGCGGTCATTCCTTGTAGCGTTGAGCATGGTGCTACAGATACAGTAGTTCGGGAGGGAAACTGTGAAGATCTTTTCATAGAAAAGAAGGGTGGGTCCATCAGGACGTCATGGCCCTCTCACCCAAATATAGATTTTTCGCTTCGCTCAAAATCCATTTTTTTGGCTCAAGCCATGACGTCCTGATGGAAGCATATCAAGAGAATTAATGTATCTGTGGATTTTCATCAGTGCCTTAACCTTGGGACAATATTTCTACGGCCAAAAGGGCCAATTGAGACAAATGACGTTACCGTTTTCCGTCATTATCACTAAGCATAACAATGTTAGTGCTTCCTGCCCCCTACAGGGAAGAGTCATTTTAGATGTTAGAAAAGGGGCCTCAAGGTAGCATATATTGTATGAACAAACATAAGTATACACTGAGGATACAAATGGTCTCAAGGTTTGTATATATTGCCGAACCAATATCAGTGTCCCCATCCGTTGTTTGTAAGCATACAATGATATGAGAAATACTTACATGAGTAAGTCAAGGAACTCTGGCATCTTAAACATGCAATTGTCTGGCGAATTAGGACGCAACTGCATTTTAATAGACATTTATTTCTAATAAATGACTACATACTAAATGATTGTAGCATGATAAGGAAATTATACAAGAGACATATACATAAATTAATGTTCCCTTTTTTGAAAGGGGAAGAAATGATGAGTGCCACTCTCAGACTGAAGAAAAGCTCTTTTAATAAGACTTCTCTTTATAATTTCTGTACATGATATAGTCTAACAACACTGTGTACTATGTACACACGGCACTAGTGTTATCCGTATAATTTCACACCTGAGATTCTGAACAGATTTGGTGTTACCTTGGCAACACTTATTCAAAGGGAGGTCACACGAAAAATGCTGACCCCTTCTCCTTTTTATTGATAGTCCCAATCAATTGACTGTTCATCGCAGAGCTAGACGACAGGGTCCAAAATACCACCTACCGCCACCACATAATGCTTCAATCCATAGACTTGCTTAGCATAGTGTCTGTAAGACACTCTGGACAACCTCCGACCAGTAAAAGAGCGAAGAGCCTCAAGTCCACACACTGAAAAGTTCAGTGATGAAGCAATTTTTCTCGGATCACTATCTGCAGGAGTACTGTCAGGATCCGCTCCGCGAATAAGGTAGGTGAGCTTCGCCCTCAGTTGTGGGGATAGTTTGATCCAGAGGTTTCTCCTGTAAAGACCTGTTTCTCCTGAAGTCTGAAGTTCTACGAAGATGGACCTTCACTCTAGCAGACCTAGAGAGACATCTTCCTTCAGTGGGCAGATTCTCCAGGAACCCCATCTCTTAAGTGGGTAGCTCGTCCTTAGTGAGAAAGGTTGGATCAGGAAAGAGATGCAGTTCTCCCACTTAATGTGGCCCTCATCCCCAGATAGGGCCACTATTTCACTAACTCTAGCCCCAGAGGCTATAGCGAACAGAAAAATAACCTTTTGGGTTAGATCCTTGAGGGAACAATCCTCATTGTTCACAGGTGAGGCATAATGTTGGACCTTGTCCAAAGACCATGAGATGGGCTTTGGTGGTGCTGCAGGCCTAAGCTTGCACATGTCTTCAGAATCTTATTAAAGATTCCATTCGTCAGATCCACTTAAAGGGCATATAGAAGAGGTCTAGTCCATGGATCCAATCAAGCGACTTCTCTCGCAAAGCCGGCCATACTCTTGGTGCTTACTCGAGGGTTCATATGGGGACAGGGCCGAGGAACCAATCTTCTCATAGTATCCAAGGATGCACTACCTCCTTTCTCAAAGGCCATCGTGCTGTTGGCCGCCAGACCTTGATTATAGGGGTGGGCAGAGAAGGACAGGCAGAAGATCATGAGATTCCTTTCGGTCCTTTTGCTTTACAAAGCAACTTACTTTTCCCAAGAAGACTCGTATTGTCTTCTAGTTGACTAGACTTGTATTCTAGGAATTCTATTTTGCCTTTTGAGATCCCAAGTCTATTTCCTAACCGTTAGGGCAAGGAATTCATAAGATGAAGGGATCAGGTGCTCTGTGATAAATCGAAGGCAGAAAACTTCTGAACCTCCTGGATAATCCTAGGTGCAGAACTAGGACCAGCCTCAGGCTCAGTTCCTTCATTACAGGGAATGGGGTGCCCTTGGGCTACCTGGGAGCCAACAGAGCCCCTCTTCCCTGGAAGGGTCTCAGCATGTAGAGGGTCTTCCGCAGGAGATTGGATGGGCTGAACAGGAATTCCTAAGTCCATCCCTTCTATTCTAGAGACATGATGTCTGTTATCTCCACTAGAGGATCCTCGTATGGGGCTATATATTGAGATAGTATCTTGATGACGCTCGTGATGAAGAGATTGATCTGCAGCTCGGGGACTTGTTCCCATCTGGGAAGGAATATGTCTGCGTCCGTGGACCATTCCAACTCTATTGGCTTGGGCCCGAGAAGAGCATCCGCTGTCACCTTGCGGATCATTTATACATTAGCTGCTGATAGGTGCCATTCCCTTAAGGAAGGGATGGCTAACATTCCCTAATGAAATGAGACGTCCCTTATCCTCGACAGTTTCGACGCCTCATTATCGCTTCGATGCCCCAGATCAGCCTGAGGAGGTCTGACCTGCGTGGAGAGAGTTTCTCCACCCATTACAGGGCTAACATGGCCTACGGGCCTGTGGCCTTTGGTCATTTTAGGGTAAGCGAAGAAGGAATGACCATCATTGGTCCTATTAGATCTCTTCGAGCATTTGATGCGTATCTTCTCCAGCCTCTTAACGCATCTTACAGCTGTGCTCGTAGCACTGGGTCTGTCATTATCGTGAACTGGAGAGAGTTCAAAACTCCTCCCTGTTAGCGTCTTGGAATCCTGACTGATTACAATAGTCTCTTGACCGACCTTGCAATCACCTTTTACATCCCCAAGGGAAAGGAGAGTTAGGGTGACCACAGGTTTCAATGATATTTTAAAAACATTGAAGCCCCTGAGCTGGAGAGAATCGAGACTTCTTGAAGTTATCTTGCATCCCCGATGTTCCGGGGGCCGGATCATCTCCATGGATGCTCATACACCAGCCGTTTCGGGTGCTGCCCACCCCAGCCTGTCATCCAGGTCCTTTGTTTCCTGAACTCTTTCTAGGCTTGACTGTGTCTGCCAATTCCGTGAAGATCCTAGGACTGAATCTAGTCCGACGAGAATCTTGTCTTCTGTAACTTGGATCCTAGGTAAGAGGGGAGGGGGTGACTGACTGTAAGTTGCCGATAGACATCTTTCAGGTCTGGCCAGACTGCGAACACTCCTTACTGAATAAGGTCCTTATGTTCAGAAGGATTAACATTCTGAAGTTGCTGTTTTATTGGAACTTGTTGAGTGGCGACAGGTCCAGAATTACTCAGAGTTTTCTTGAGTCCTTCACGTGAACACCAAACAGCCTTCTCTGGAAATCGATGTACTCTACTTTCCTTACCGCTAGTATGCTCTAGAGCTCTAAGGTATACTCTTCCAGGGGGGATTTGGAATGTAGGAAGAGTTGAGGAAAGAATGGTGGAGGTATGTCCATTTCCATTCTAGTCTCATCTTGGTTAGGCCTTGGACCCAAGGATCGAAGGTCCAGCGATCTGGAAAGAACCTCCCTCCTACCAGAAGCGTCTGTTTGCTTCGCATGATCAGGAGGTGTACATATCTGACCGTTTGTGGAACAACGGCCATTGTAACTGTGGGATGCTGTTTAACATCCCAAGGAGGACTAAGAAACTTTTCCGTCCTCCTTTTAGGTCATACCTGACCGTTTGCCTATATCAGCTTCTCAGTGTCGTGTTTCACTGTAATAGAAGATTCCTTTCTATTGTATAAAGCTTAGGATAAGTACGCTGGAAAAGAATAGGAGAGACACATACGTGTGAATCCCTCCAGCCAACTGCTGCGGCCTTCCTAATTATTGATTCTAGGGCATCCTCTTTAAGTGGGGCCCAATGAAAGATTCTAGTCCATAAGGATAGAGTAGCGTAAACAGCGCCTACATCCAAGGAATTAATAATGAGAATCAAAGAGACTGATGAAGAGTCAGTGTAAGAAAGGGGGGAAGTGAGTCCCCAAATCAGGTAGGTCTCAGCAAGAGATTGTGCTTAGAAGCACAGCGTACTGGAAAACCATTCTATTGTATGGTTATGTACCAAAGATTTCTGTCTGTGATATGGTCCTATACTACAGATGTACAGGATATTGTATACACCTATACAACTGGCATATTACCGTCAAGGCTAGTACTTGGGGATAAGTCAACTGACACAGTACTTCAGTACCGATATGGCTAGCAGTTCTCCGGCATGTCAGTGACTCGTCGGTCATCAGCGGGTCGCCGACAGAAGGCACACCATCCTAGCCAGCATTCAATGTGACTGGGTAGTGGTGAAAACTATACGCATAGCCAGCAGCCCGCTGAATCGTCGGCGACCCCTCGGGCTGTCGGTAGTCCACCGGTTGTCGGCGGGCTGCCGACTGAAGGCATACCAACCCAGCCATTGACTGGGTGGTGACCAAGGGCACACACTGCCGGCTCTCGGCGGCGGAGTCAGATGTGACAGTGAATCAATGACTGCCGTCGTTGTTATCACTACGAGCCAGTAAAAGGATCACTAATTTGCCAGTTACCACCATGAATAAGTGAAATCTTTGGTCCAATTCCCGTAGAGTTTCCGTGTTTTTGCGAGTTCGTAACTGAACTGCATTTTTGTTTCAGACAACACCTGAAACCAAACCAACCGTAGTTCGACAGCTTGAGACTGCCATCGTGTATGCACTCGCAGCGAGGGGGGGGGTACCCCCATCCCCACCTCCTCCCCTCGAACTGGGGTGGAGAAAGGAGGGATAAGGGACAGGATGTCGTACCTTTAGGAAGCTGTAATATTGGTAGGTATGGTTTCGGAGAGATTTTAGAAACCTCACACCCAAATGCGTAAGTTGTTACGAGCTGTATCCCTAGATTCTATTAACTTGGGATTTTCGAGACCTTCGGACAATACTTACAGGTCAGAGGGTCTCAGAAGGGGTTGGGGATTTGGAAATAATATTGCTGGGGGCATGAAACCTGCATGTATCATGTCCGTGAAAATACTCACTCTTATTCCTGCAGAAGACTGCGATGCATCATCTGGTGTTCCTCCTGTAAGGAAAGGAGAACAGAAATGAGTATTCAATTGATTATCACACTGATAAACAATTTGCAAAAGTCATCTTTTGACAAAATAGCTTAGGACAGGAAGCTATAAAGGGATAGTGGGAGACATACCCGTGTATCCCCTGCAAGCCAATGCTGTTACCTCCCCTCAGTATTAATATAAGGAGATTCCTCCAACTGGGGAATTCCAGGTAAAAGGGGGGTTGAACACCTAGGTGTAGAGAAGTGTACAAGGCACTGTCCCCCCTTATACTTAACACTGTGAGGTAAGGAGGACTGATTTCACAATCAGAGTATCGAAGGAATGCCATTCTTTCGATATAGGAGCGTTACCAGCAGAAGCTCGCACAAGGGTACCCAAGATATGTAGAAATAACTACTGTATAATCATACTATAGTTATCTATTTGCAGTATATACCATACTTCAAATTAATGGCTACTGTATAATTATATCTAATGTAGTTCAGCCAGTGTGCTGCTCCATCTGGTGGCCAACTGGTTTAGAAAAGATAAAAGACATATATTTGTGTATCCCACCCAATCTATTTGCTGTGGCCTCCCTTACAATATTAAATCAGGGAGTTTCCTGATCAGGGAGTTTCCTGATCAGGGAAACTCAGGGGTAAGGGCTCTCCCCTTTAAGGGTTAGAGGTGTCACACCACCAGCCCTTTACGAAATTTAATATTGTAGGGTAAATGAAAACTGATTTCAAATCAGAATATTGACGAAATATTATTCTATCAATATAGGATTGGGTTCAGCAAATACCTTGGCAGGGATACCCAAGATATATTGGAAATAACTACAGTACTAGTATAATATATACATTAGTTTTCCATCTGCCGTATATACTATACTGCAAATATACTGACTACCTGTATAGACATATACTGTAGTTCAGCCGGCATGTTACCGGATTAGCTAGCTCTTGCCGGAACATCTAGCATGCTAGCTAAGAGAGAGAGAGAGAAAGCATGGAGTGAAACAGTAATAAAGGTTGTAAAAGTCTAATTTTACTGCCTTTCGCCGAAAAGAAGGTTCAAATAGAAGGGGAGAATGTAACATTCAGGCTTCCATCTAGCCACAGTACTATTGCCGGCTTACCACTGCAGGCCAGCCTCCGGCAGCACTAGTACAGTCGGCATGTTACTGACTGAGTCAGTACCTATCTGTGCCGGTCTACTGCCGGCCAGAGCAACATGCCAACAACAGATGTTGTGGCCATCAGTTCAAGGGAGAACTGGAGAACCTTGGTGACAGAAAGGACCTCTCACCCACAGCCGTCGTGGCCACCGGAAGCCGTCAGTCGCCGACAGCCGTCAGCTGAGGAGAGGGGGTCTGGCCGGCTCTGGCAATCCACCGGCAATGGTAAGGTTGCAGGACGCCGGCTCAGGAAAGACAATGGCTCGGCCATCGTAAAAGAACAGGGGTTGGGGGGAGGGGAATAGGGTCCTATACGAGGTATGGAAGGGGCCGGCAATGTTGCCGGACCTACACACCTTGAAGAAACTGTTTCAGTACCGGCACAACCCCAAGCGGAAGGAGAATCTTCTATTCTCCAGCCTAGGAGGTGCTAATACAGTTAAGGGGACGGCAGCCATGCCATTTCCTCTCAACAAGGGAGAAACAGAGTTCCAATGCCGCGCCATCCTAGGCCACATGAGTATACTACTCTACAGCCTAGGGTCTGCGAGCATAGGACTAGTCTACTAGACCACAGGGAGAAGGTGGCGGCATCATGCAACCACTTTAGGTTTAGCCTAGGGAGGGCTAGCCTCCTATGCCGGCAGCTCAGCCGGCAGGGAAATGCAATTCACCCCGCCGACCGACTGCCGACAAAAGACTAAATACTCTGAGGTTCTGATTGAATCCCAAAACTTACCGTCTGCTGTTAAGGGATGAGACAGAAAACTCTAGGTTAGTCATGCCTGAATTCGAAATTCAAGGCCGACGCATAGAGTTGTAGCCTAAGGCTACTCTCAGAGGGAAGATTATCTTTCGTTACAGTTTAGAATTATAGTAAATTATCATTCTGTCACTAGCGGCAGGTTGTTATTGTTGATTACACGCAAAAAAAAAAAAGAAAATAAAAAAGTTTTCCTGCTTTGCTACGTATGTAAGAATTTACATAGATACGGTAAATAATATTTGTAATAACATATTTACTAAAAGCTTTTAATATCATTATTTATCACTTTGATCATGCGTGTTCAATGCCTTCCTTTGTTTATTATGATCGAAGATGGAGCGTACAGTAAACGAATGGAAGGTTACCGTTTCAGGCGGCTTCATAAAGAAAAACATTATATAAATGGCATTCATTTCATTTATTTGGAAGTGCTAAGAAAAATTAAGGAGAACATTGATAATAACAAAATCGACGTATAATCAATACTTGGTAAGATTGTTGTTGATACAAAAACTAATCTATACACAGATGTGTAAATGGGTCTGTTTCTTCGTTATGATCAGAGATAAACGTAAACAAAACATTGGTTGTTGTTTTTTGTGCTTTTTGGCGTGTTTAGGAAACGCACAATATAAAATCGCCTTTATGTTGATAATGATTCAACAAAAGCTAGTCTATAGAGTGATGGTTTTGCTATTCACCAGTTGTCTTATACAATAGATATGACAAACATTAAAATTTGTCTGTATTTTGGGTCGTGTTATAACGGGAAATATACGGTGTTTACACCCATCCTGGTTGTAATTTTAACCTTTTTTTCAAGTTATTAGAACTTTAAAGTATATTAAATGTTTGAGTTATCTACAAGAACAATTTGATATTATAAAAAAATATAGTATAGTACTGTACATAGAAAGTATTGGAAATGGGTAGTAAACACGTTTGGATAGGCAAGTTGCTGGTTGCCATGGCCCCAATGGAATTATTTCTGTTAGTTGTGTGTTTCGAAATATGCGATTTTCCATTCATACGAGGTAATTGATCGACCAAATTCTCGCATAATTCGGGATCCTACTGTATAAACAAAGGCCCACCTAACCGTGTATCTATTTGGGCAAATACCAGTAGCTTGCCTCACGATCAAAGGGTTCATAAAACAAGGGTTGCAATTCATGTGGCAAAACTAGAAGATCCCAGCAATCTTGCTTATAACTGTCTTCCCCCAGGCAGACTAGAAACATACTCAGGTGGATCATGCAGATTTATTCCTGACTATAGCAGAAACAAACTTCAAGCTTAACCTAGAACCCCGCAACACTATGGTTCATAATCTGCATGAACAATCCACTGGGTTTAGAAATTGAACACACTTAAAAGTTTGGCTATCTCTGCAAAAAAAACTGTTCTGTGCCACTTTATGTTCACTTGATTTTGGGGCAAACATTTAAAAAACTGTCCATCACTAAGTTCCCGTATGGAATCACATTCTGTGATCTGGTGATGTAGAGTAGCAATATCTTGAGCCTTGTTGATGTAATCTTGGATACTCAAGTTTTTCAACTGACTGAGAATACTGACGAAGATCCGTGCCTGATGTCAAAACTTCTCTAATGACATCATCTTCTAGTTGAGCCTTGAAACTTGAGTTTATATCTTTACTTTCTCCCGTTTCACCCATTTTGAGCAATTTATCATTTATTTCTATCAAAACGAGATAATCATGTTTTGCGATACATTGGATCCCAGGGACGATGTACTCACTCTTTTCTATATACTGTACATACAGTACTCTGAAGACTAAACTTCCCTTACACTCCCTACTGAGTGTAGGGGGCTGCTGTCAATACCTGGAAAGGAATAATAACAGATTAAGACATTTTTTTTGGGGGGGAGGGACTTGAGCGCTACAAAACACGGTATATGAAAAATAAAATATTTTTTTTATAACATACAAACATTAAAGTTTTCTTAGACACAAACCCCTATACATTGCACCGTAACGACCCAGAGCTCATGGCATCAGAGGCACTGCAACGTCCCTGATGGGCAAAATGAACTACTCTGTGGCGCCGGTATTGCAAGCCGGTGTGGAAGCGTTAGATGACCTTTTATCTCCCACTACCTGCAAGACGTAATCCACAGGAGCATGGAAACATTTTCCATTGGTTCTGTGGTGGCTGCACAAGTGGTCAAAACACCTCAAGCTCCTTGATGGACAAGTAGCAAAAGGGTGAGGGCTGAGGTTACCCAGGTTAGTCTAGGGTTAATGAGTTTAAATGACTGGCTTCCTTCTTTTCTTCACCACCTCCCTTGAAGAATCAGCAACATGGTACTCATCACAGAAGACCTCACCTCCCTGCATGTAAGATCTATTTCTCTTGTGTAACCTACTGTTGTATAGAAACAATATTTGTTGCATCCCCAATACCTCTAGCGAGGGGGATTGGGTAAGGTCTAAATATTCTCAGATTCCTATGACATTGCTAGTTTTACAAACACACAGCTTGTGTAGGTTGCCAGTGTTTCACGACAAATTTAGCGAGGTGTAGGGTTCCTACCACTTACGACCTATCATAAGGAGAGAGCCCTGGGTCAAATGCCAAGAGCCAGTTGGCACAGAATTCCTCCCTCCTAAGAGGTAAGTTATCCCCTATAAATAGCAAGGGTTTGTATAGATTGATGAAACAAATGACAAATTTGGAGTTATTTGTATTTTTCCTAACGATAAAAACCTGGAGCTATTTAAACAGACTGGCCCGCCAGCACCTATTCCCCAAGAAGATCCTGTCTGCAAACAAAGTGGGTGCTCATTCCAGGTGTGTGAGCTAGTGGGGTAGCCGGCAACCCCCCCACCCCTCCCGCTAACTAGTGGCAGGGGTAGTTATCCCCCGCTAAAAGTCTTATGGCTCGTCTATCACCAATGCCAAAAGTAGTATCCCCTATAATTAGCTCCAGGTTTGTATCATTAGGAAAAATAAAAACTTTCAAATTTGTCATGTTTATACTGAACTTGTACAGTCTGTTTTTAAATTTACATTACAGTATAGTATTCCTTCAAAACAAGTACAGTATTTGCATAGTGTTTAAAGTTTTAATTATTATAAGAAATCTTCTTCACAAATTTTGTGGTAAATATTGGGGGTTCTATAATTAGTCTCTGTTCAAGTCAGTGGACAAATATATGTTTGCTCTTCTTTCAGCAAAACTTATATGATAGTTTTGTCACAGCAAGAGATAGAGAAGAGAGAGGGGAATTTACAAGAGATGGAAGGGGCTCTGATGGTAAACCACGTCATGGGCACACAATATATGTTTTTGGTTATAACATATCTGAAGAGGTGTTGAAGAAAGCCTTTGCTACTTTTGGAAACATAGTCAATGTAAACATGGAAATTGAGAAACAGTAAGTACTTTGTTATAATGAGTATTTCTTAGTTGTAGAATCTTCTAGTAAAGTAAGCTATCATATATATATGTTTTTACAGACATTGCAGGTTTCATAATTTTGCTCATACAGCAATGTAGGATATTCATGTGCCAAATAGCTGATTAGATTTTTAATTTTAGAATTAAATGCAGTTTTTCTTAAGGTTTCTTTTCGTATATTTTATCTTTGTTTTTCTGATCATTATTTAGGATTCCTGAGATTTCTTGCCCTACATTTTTTTCATTTTTGCTTTCAGATTATTGAGTCTGTATTATCTTATCTGCAATGCTGATTTATTTTTATGAACCACCCTTGATGTTCACATTGCTTCTCTCTGGAAGTTTAGTTTTACCTACATTTACCCCTAAAACTAATAAAACTCCCATTTTCTCTCCTTGCAATAGACTTATGCCTCTATTAAATTAAAGAGATGATCTAATGTTTAATCTCAAGAAGCGATGTTTGGGCAGCCACAGCAGGTTTTGTCATTTTATTTTCTGTGTTGTGTTCAGTCTTACAACAGCCCTGTACTCCAGATTGTTCAATTTTGGTATTTTAGTGTTTTTAAAGATATCTTTTTGGAATTTTTATTATTATTATTATTATTATTATTATTATTATTATTACAAACTAAGCTATGACCCTAGTTAGAAAAACAAGATGCTATAAGTCCAAGGGCTCCAACAGAAAAATAGACCAGTGAGGAAAGACCACAAGGAAATAGGTAAACTACAAGATCTTGGCTTAAGGCCTAAATTTTATGTACGGGTCAATTCAATACAAGAGAATTAAAAACATCCAAAATGAAATATTTTAAGAACAGTAACAATATTAAATCAGATCTTTCATGTATAAACTATAAAAGCTTAAAAATAAAACAAGAGGAAGAGAAATAAGATAGAACAGCGTGCCCAAGTGTAGATTATTCAAGGGAATTTTTTCTGGGTGAGCATGATCCATATTCTGTTTGTATCTCGTGACGGGGATAGTATTGAGATTCAAATAACATTGTGACGGGTGCGAAAGCCTCACTGCTCCTCATATGGAAAAGTGTTCCTATATTTGCTGACTAATTAAAAGTTTCAATCTGAAAGGGAAACATGCTTTTAGTGTTGGGGAAAATTGAGAGAAGACTATGCTTGTTGTTTATAGTGGGGATAATGATGATAATGGTACACCAGCACAGAATTCCAATACAGCACTTAACAAATTAAGTCTTGATAGGGATAAGCTTCAGAGGCTCTTAAGTTTTCTAGCTCCTATTGTGAAATCTCATAAGGCTAATGATAATTCTCTACATACCTGCACTAACCAGAATTTCAAAGTTGGGTCAAGAGGTAATAGTGTTCCATTCAGATAGGGTTCTGATGGTATGCAGAGAATTACAGATTTGAGATCCTCGCATAGAGTCTTAAATTCCTTATTTACTTTAGACCCTTCTGTTGTAAAACCTTTGCATTCCTGCAGTTTTAACACAGTAATGCCTCAAGATATGAAATTTATTCGTTCTGAAGTGGCTTTCGTTTCATGAAAACTTCATATTATGAGTCACATTTTACATATAAATCGCCTATTTCATTCCAAACCCTACAAAAACCCCACATTAAATTTTATAATAAAGCTCCAGTATAACCACAATGAAATACTGTACTGCCAAATACATTTGAATCATCTAATATACCTAACGTAACTGTTAATACCTGTAAATTAAGCAGTTATTAGAACATAGTACAATAATAAATGGAAAATAATATAATACTTACAGTACAATACTGTACATATACAAAATATACAGTACCTTATGTACTGCACTATTATTATACCGTAGTTAATCTTAGTATAGATAGGTACGTTTTCTATTATGTATAAACAACTTGTTTTCTTCAACTGAGTTCATATTTTTAATGGGTAACTATTTTATTCTTGGTCTGGTAGGAGAATCTTTTCATATTATAAATTTTAATGTAATATGAGGCAAAAATATATTCACATCTCTTTTCGCATCATGAAAGTTTCGTATGAGGAAATATTCATATCAAGAGGTATCACTGTACTCTTATAGACAATTAGATTGTGAGGCAGAAGTCTGAGTTGGTACCTTGAATTTTACTATCCTTCTAAATACTGAGGTAAGTGCACTAAAGCAACTTCATATTTCATATATGGATGGCATGTCATATTGTACGAGTTTCTTAGAATAAAATATATCTGATAAGTATTTGGCTAAAGCTGATTGACTGCATTGTGTTTTGGATGGCAATGCTCATCATTTGCTTGAAAGCTCAGCCATTAGCTCACCACTGAGTAAATGGAGGCATTAGTACTTCTACTGCCAAAATGAGTTCTTTGAAAAACAAATGCATAGCAGGTTTCAAGGTGTAAACAAACAGGAAAACTAGTCTGTAATGTCTTGGTTCATCCCTCTAAACGGGAAGATAAGGATTAAGACAACAGAGGAAGGCCTTGAGTAAGATGAGGTATCTCCCTTTTAATCCTAAAAAAATTTTATTGCAGAAAAATATCCAAATAAGTTCTTTAAGGTATGTTCTGATGCTGTTTACTCTTGCAAGTCTTCAGAGATAGCTACTACCAAGATAATTTATACACCTTAATTCTCCAATTTTACATGCATAAATATACCAAGGCACTTCCCCCAATTTTTGGGGGTAGCTGACATCAAACAAATGAAACAAAAAAGGGGACCTCTCCTCTCTACATTCCTCCCAGCCTGACAAGGGACTCAACCGAGTTCGGGTGGTACTGCTAGGGTGCCATAGCCCACCCTCCCCCGTTATCCACCACAGATGAAGCTTCATAACGTTGAACCCCCTACTTATGCTACCTCTGCGGTCATCCAAGGCACCAGAGGAAGCAGAAGGGCCTACCGGAACTGCGTCACAATCGCTCCCCATTCATTCCTATTTCTAACACGCTCTCTTTCCCCTCTCTCATCTATCCTCCTATCACCCAGAGCTTTCTTCACTCCATCCATCCACCCAAACCTTGGCCTTCCTCTTGTACTTCTCCCATGAACTCTTGCATTCATCACCTTCTTTAGCAGACAACCCTTTTCCATTCTCTCAACATGGCCAAACCACCTCAACACAGTCATATCCACTCTAGCTGCTAACTCATTTCTTACACCCGTTCTCACCCTTACTACTTCGTTCCTAACCCTATCTACTCCAGATTCACCAGCCATACTCCTTAAACACTTCATCTCAAACACATTCAATTTCTGTCTCTCCGTTACTTTCATTCCCTAGAACTCCGATCCATACATCACAGTTGGTACAATCACTTTCTCATACAGAGCTCTCTTTACAATCATACCCAACCCTCTATTTTTTACTACTCCCCTAACTGCCCCCAACACTTTGCATCCTTCATTCACTCTCTGACATACATCTGCTTCCACTCCACAACAGACCCCAAGTACTTAAACTGATCTACCTCCTCAAGTAACTCTCCATTCAACATGACATTCAACCTCGCACCACCTTCCCATCCCGAACATCTCATGACCTTACTCTTACCCACATTAACTCTCAACTTCCTTCTCTCACACAACCTTCCAAATTCTGTCACTAATCGTCCAAGCTTCTCTTCCTCGTCTGCAACCAGTACAGTATCATCCGCAAACAACAACTGATTTACCTCCCATTCATGGTCATTCTCGTCTACCAGTTTCAATCCTCGTCCAAGCACTCGAGCATTCACCTCTCTCACCACTCCACCAACATACAAGTTAAGCAACCACGGCGACATCACACATCCCTGTCTCAATCCCACTCTCACCGGAAACCAATCGCTCACTTCATTTCCTATCCTAACATATGCTTTACTACCTTTGTAGAAACTTTTCACTGCTTGCAACAACCTTCCACCAACTCCATATAACCTCATCACATTCCACATTGCTTCCCTATCAACTCTATCATACGCTTTCTCCAGATCCATAAATGCAACATACACCTCCTTAGATTTTACTAAATATTTCTCGCATATCTGCCTAACTGTAAAAATCTTTTTAAATATTTAAGTTAGCCGGTGAATATATAATAGCTGCAACTCTGCGGCTCGACAGAAAACACACTCAAAAAACTCGCGAGCGATCGCTATGAAGGTTGCGGGTGTGCCCACCAGCGCCAACTGTCGGCCAGATACCACTCTTGTATGTAAACAAAACCTTCAATTCTTCTCTGTCGACGTTGACGACAAGACGTATTCATACTCGCTGTAGAACCTGGAGTTTTCTTAACATATTTGGTGAAGTACTTCATTTTGGTTTGAGCTTTCGCAGTACAGGTGTTTTATCTTCAACTTAAATCTTGAACTCGTTTTTGGATAGATTTAATTTTTTGATGACTTTGGATTGTTTTTTGGACTTTCCTTGACTTTTAAATGGCCGACCCTTCCCTCAGTACGGAAGTGTGTTTAGGCTTTTAGCAATTATCTTATCACGATATAAATTAATTATAGATTTTCCTCTATATATTTTATATCTCAACCGCCTTTATTAGGCCTCTTCGATTAGCTTTCCATTTATAATAAACATCAAAATAAATTTTAATGATTTGTTTATATGCGACCTTTCCTGAGAGTAGGCGGTCCTAACTTGGAAACCGAAGTTAAACAACGTTGAGCCCTTTCAATCGTAAATAGCTTTTACAGAGCTAATGATTTAAAACTTATTAAATGAATTTTTTTTTTAATAGATATTTTATGAAAGATTTTCTTTGAATAGTCTTCGTACTGTTTCAAAGATGAACTAACGTTTAGTTTATTTATGCTACGCAGTTTGCGCTCTATCGTTACGATAGAGAGAGAGAGTATCACGGTTTCACTTTGCAGAAAGAGTAAATCGATTCTGACGTTTTGTTCATTCTTCTTTCAAAGCTTAAATGTTTTAAATTCTATTTTAAAGGAACTTTTTAATTGAAAAACCTTTCAGTTTTTTTCCTTTGGTCAAATAACCTGTTTTTTTGACGAAACGTAAGTGGGCTTTTCTCTTCGGTGTGAAATCAAGAGAGAGAGAGAGAGAGAGATAGAGACGGAGGGAGAGAGAGGAGAGAAAACGTTCCGATCTTTATCTCGTCCCAAGCGGGTAACGTTGTTCTCGAGTTACTCTCGTCCCTAGTCTCTGTACGGGGAGAAAGGATAAAACGTTTTTAGTTTTTTATTCTCGTCCCAAGGCAATGTACGGTGAGAAATTGAAAACGTAGTTTTGAATGAACTAGTGTTTAGTCTCTTCCCCAGCCACTGATTTTTTTATCTTAAAATATGTTTACTGTTTTTTGCTGGTATTAATGTGCTTACATTATACGACTGATTTCGCAATTACAACCTTTTGATGAGGGTAGAATTGCGTGCTTCAGGTAGAAATCAGTTTTATTCATACCTAATGTGAATTGTTAAAAAATTCGATTTCAGTGAAATAAGTGCAAAACAGAAAATCGTAGTGATAAAGTGATATTGCGCAAAGTGTTATCAGTGTTGCGACCGAGGGTTCGTCTGTTCGTGCCTGTCGTTCGCCTAGTCCGGGACCTCTTGCAAGCTCCCAAGCCCAGGGGAGAAGTAATGTCGTACGACTTATGGGTTCGAGAGGCCTTGATCAGCGAACAGACGTTCCCTCTATGGTATCGGGTGTATCTTACCAAGATCACCCCTACCATAAGGCGAGAGAGACGATTTTCTCCTCGTCATCCGAAGGCTTTTCGCATAAGAAACCGTGGAACAAGGTTTCGAGGCCCTTTAAGCGAAAGTCAGTCCTTTCAGGACAGGTCCAGCGTCCTGGTTTTAACCATTAGGACAGCTCTGACCCTATGCAGTCATCGGAAGACTGCTCGCCGCCTAACAAAAGCGTAACACAGACTCCGAGTCTTTTTGTAGGCAAGGTTTTGCGGTCACAGACGTTACCCTCGTCTCTTACCGCAACCATTCCCGTTGATCCTTAATGGGTTGTACGGCAAGACATGCAGAATAAGCTTGCCTCCCTTATGGAAGACTATTCTGCCGATAAGTCCGTTGAGCCTAGCCGTTTATCTCATCGAGATCCTGGCCTTCAGCCACCCTAACGTTCCTTTGTGCGTCCTGTTGACGTTGGCGTAGCCAAGTCACGTCAGTCAGGTTGTTTAGAACCACACTCGATGCGGTCTCGTGTGGATTTTCAGCCACATTTGGACGTTAGGCCACTTGCTGATGCTCCTGTTGACGTTCAGGACGTTCGCTAACAATCGGAGTTGACTTGTTTTGACGCTGAGCGTCAACCTCCGCATTCTAGAGTTGTTTTGACTGCTCAGTCTAGGCGGTCAAAGTAGTCTCGAGTGGACGCTGTGCGTCCTCACGCACCTGTGGTTGTTGACAGTTCACAGACTGTCAAGCAGTTACATGACGTTGCGTCCTGGTCTCACGCACCTGTTGTTGTTGACAGTTCACAGACTGTCAAGCAGTTACATGACGTTGCGTCCTGGTCCGCTACTAATGCACCAGTGCGTGTGGACTCTGCTTGTAAAGCATTGCCACCATGGTAGGTCTCTCCCTTGCTTGAGACTCGGCTATTGTCGGACAAGGTTCCTTCAGATGAGGAATTTGCTGTTCCCCCTCCTACTGATATTCCCTTGAGGACTCTGTCAGACGGAGAGGAGCCTAAAGCTGCTTAGCCCTCTATGGACTTTAAATAAATCATGCTGATTTTTAAGGATCTTTGTCCGGATCTTTTTGTAACTGCGGCTCCTCGTTCGCCTAAACGTCAGAGCTTACACTAGGCCTAGCTACTTCGAAGCCGTTGTTTTATAAGCTAAGTGCTCTCTCGCTCTTCTAAGAGAGCTTTACGTTTGCTAGGCGACTGGTTTATCACCAGGAGGAGTTTGGGGGAGACAGCCTTTGCTTTCCCTTCTTTTAAACTGGCTTATAGAGCGAGAGTCTGATATGACACGAGAGAAGTTCTCGGCTTGGGAGTTCCTGCCTCTGCCCAGATAGACTTCTCAAACCTCATAGACTCTCCCTGGCGCCTGGCCATGAGACGCTCCAAGATTTTACAGGTCGACTTCACAGCTATTTTCGAGGCTTTGAAGTTTTGCTGTACAATTATGTCATGCATAAACAAGGCTTTCAGGGATGGCTCCAATGATCTGACAGCCACGTTCTCTGCAGGAACAAGTCCCTCAGGGATGGCTCCATGATTTGGCAGCCATGTTCACTGTAGGAGTACGTAAGAGGCAAGTGCGCTCAATGTGTTCATTGTCAAGACAAACTTCACGATGAAGTCTACCAGGCTGTCTTGACAGCATTTATGGAAGGCGACTGGATGGTCTCTCTCGACCTTCAGGAGGCATACTTCCACATTCCTATACACCCGGATTCCCAACCGTTTCTGAGGTTTGTTTACAGGAATGTGGGGTACCAGTTTCGAGCCCTGTGCTTTGGCCTCAGTCCTGCGCCTCTCGTGTTTACGAGGCTCATGAGGAATGTGGCAAAATCCCTCCATCAATCGGGGATCCGAGCCTCCCTGTACTTGGACGACTGGCTTCTCAGAGCATCGTCCATTCTTCGCTGTCTGCAGGATCTACATTGGACGTTGAGTCTGGCCAGGGAGTTGGGACTTTTGGTCAACCTGAAAGTCCCAACTGATCCCATCCCAGATTATTCTATATTTGGGGATGGAGATTCGCAGTCAAGCCCTGCTCGAAGTCCAACTAATGCTGAAACGAAACGTTTATTCAGTCAGGAGTTGGAACAGTCTCGTAGGGACTCTCTCATCCCTGGAGCAGTTTGTCTCACTAGGGAGACTACACCTTCTGCCTCTCCGGTTCCATCTAGCCTCTCACTGGAACTAGGACAAGACATTAGAGACGGTATCATTCCCAGTCTCCGAACCAGTAAAGGCATGCCTGAAATGGTGGGACAGCAATATCAGTCTGAGAGAGGGACTATCCCTAGCAGTCAAGAACCCAAACCACGTATTGTCCTCAGACGCGTCGGATTTGGGTTGGGGTGCGACCCTGGATGGTCGGGAATGCTCGGGTCTGTGGACCTCAAGTCAGAAGAGCATGCACATCAACGGCAAGGAGCTATTAGCAGTCCACTTGGCCTTGATGATATTAGAAAGCTTCTTCGAAACTTAGTGGTAGAGGCAACTCAGACAACACCACAACTTTGGCGTACATCTCCAAGCAAGGAGGCACACACTCCTTCACGCTGCTCGAGATCGCAAGGGACCTTCTCTTATGGTCAAGAATTCGAGGCATCTCCCTGTTGACGAGATTCATCCAGGGGGACTTGAACGTCTTGGCAGACTGTCTCAGTCGGAGGGGTCAGGTGATACCCACGGAATGGACCCTCCACAATGACGTGGGCAAGAGTCTTTGGGCTACTTGGGGTCAACCCACCATAGACCTCTTTGCCTCCTCGTTGACCAAAAGGTTACCAATCTATTGCTCTCCAGTCCTAGATACAGAAGCAATCTACATAGACGCGTTTCTACTGGATTGGTCTTTTCTGGACTTATATGCATTCCCACCATTCAAGATAGTCAACAAGGTACTGCAGAAGTTCGCCTCTCACGAAGGGACAAGGTTGAGGTTGGTTGCTACCCTCTGGCCCGCGAGAGAGTGGTGCACCGAGGTACTTCAATGGCTGGTAGACTTTCCAAGAAGTCTTCCTCTAACGGTAGATCTGTTACGTCAGCCCCACGTAAAGAATGTCCATCAAAGCCTCCCCGCTCTTCGTCTGACTTCCTTCAGACTATCGAAAGACTCTCAAGAGCTAGAGGCTTTTCGAAGGAGGCAGCCAGTGCGATTGCAAGAGCTAGGAGAGCTTCTACCATTAGAGTATACCAGTCGAAGTGGGAAGTCTTTCGAGACTGGTGCAAGTCAGCATCTGTGTCCTCGTCCAGTACCTCTGTAGCCCAAATCGCAGATTTTCTTTTACATCTGAGAAAGGTTCACTCCCTTTCAGCTCCCACGATTAAGGGCTACAGGAGCATGTTGGCTTCGGTCTTTCGACATAGAGGCTTAGATCTTTCCAACAATAAAGATCTCCAAGATCTCCTTAAGTCTTTCGAGACCTCTAAGGAACGTCGTTTGGCAACTCCTGGATGGAACTTAGACGTGGTCCTAAGGTTCCTCATGTCAGACAGGTTTGAGCCATTACATTCAGCCTCCCTGAAAGATCTCACCCTCAAGACACTTTTCCTAGTGTGCTTGGCTTCGGCTAAAAGGGTCAATGAACTTCATGCCTTCAGTAAGAACATCGGCTTTTCTACAGAAAAAAGCCACTTGTTCACTTCAACTTGGTTTCCTGGCCAAAAATGAACTGCCTTCTCGTCCTTGGCCTAAATCTTTTGATATTCCTTGCTTATCAGAGATCGTAGGCAACGAACTGGAAAGAGTATTATGTCCTGTTAGAGCTCTTAAGTTCGATTTAGCTCGTACTAAGTCATTACGAGGGAAATCTGAGGCATTATGGTGCTCAGTTAAGAAACCTTCATTGCCTATGTCAAAGAATGCTTTGTCTTATTTTATCAGATTTTTTTAATACGAGAAGCTCATTCTCACTTGAATGAGAAAGACCGATGTTTGCTTAAGGTTAAGACGCACGAAGTTAGAGATATAGCAACCTCCGTGGCCTTCAAGCAAAATAAATCTCTGCAAAGTATTATGGACGCGACTTTTTGGAGAAGCAAGTCAGTGTTCGCGTCATTTTACTTAAAAGATGTCCAGACTCTTTATGAGGACTGCTACACACTGGGTCCATTCGTTACAGCGAGTGCAGTAGTGGGTGAGGGTTCCACCACTACACTTCCCTAATTCCAATATCCTTTTAATCTGTCTCTTGAAATGTTTTTAATATTGTTTTATGGGTTGTTCGGAAGGCTAAGAAGCCTTTCGCATCCTGGTTGATTTGGCGGGTGGTCAAAGTCATTTCTTGAGAGCGCCCAGATTAGGGGTTTGATGAGGTCCTGTTGTATGGGTTGCAACCCTTGATACTTCAGCTCCTGGGAGTCTTTCAGCATCCTAAGAGGATCGCTGGGCTCCGTGAGGAAGACAGACTTACAAGGCAGAGTAATCGTCTAAGTCAACTTCCTTACCAGGTACCTATATATTTTGGTTTCGTTATATTGATAACTGTCAAAATGAAAAAACTCTTAGCTTATACGCTGTAAACATAATTAACTCTGGTCTCTACCCACCTCCTTGGGTGTGAATCAGCTATTATATATTCACCGGCTAAGTTAAATATTTAAAAATGATATTTTAATTATAAAATAAATTTTTGAATATACTTACCCCATGAATATATAAATTAAATGACCCTCCCTTCCTCCCCAATAGAGACGCAGCGGGACGAGAAGAATTGAAGGTTTTGTTTACATACAAGAGTGGTATCTGGCCGACAGTTGGCGCTGGTGGGCACACCCGCAACCTTCATAGCGATCGCTCGCGAGTTTTTTGAGTGTGTTTTCTGTCGAGCCGCAGAGTTGCAGCTATTATATATTCACCGGGTAAGTATATTCAAAAATTTATTTTATAATTAAAATATCATGATTCATACAACCCCTACCTCTTCTAAAACCACCCTGTACTTCTAAGATTGCATTCTCTGTTTTATCTTTAATCCTATAAATCAGTACTCTACCATACACTTTTCCAACTACACTCAACAAACTAATACCCCTTGAATTACAGTACTCATGCACATCTCCCTTACCCTTATATAGTGGTACAATACACGCACAAACCCAATCTTTTGGTACCATTGACAGCACAAAACACATATTAAACAATCTCACCAATCATTCAAGTACAGTCACACCCCCTTCCTTCAACATCTCAGCTCTCACACCATCCATACCAGGGGCTTTTCCTACTCTCGTGTCATCTAGTGCTCTCCTTACTTCCTCTCTTGTAATCTCTCTCTCATTCTCATCTCCCATCACCGGCACCTCAACACCTGCAACAGCAATTATATCTGCCTCCCTATTATCCTCGACATTCAGTAAACTTTCAAAATATTCCGGCCACCTTTTCCTTGCCTCCTCTCATTTTAGCAACCTTCCATTTCCATCTTTCACTGTCTCTTCAATTCTTGAACCAGCCTTCCTTACTCTCGTCACTTCTTTCCATATGAGTGACCCAATCCCTGACCCCACCTCAGGTCAGCTGCCCTTTTTGCCTCACTTACCTTGCGTTTTACTTCCTCATTTTTCTCCCTATATCTTTCGTACTTCTCTACACTATTACTCTGCAGCCATTCTTCAAAAGCCCTCTTTTTCTCTTCCAATTTTACCTTCACTTCTTCATTCCACCATTCACTGCCCTTCTCATGCTGCCTCCAACAAACTTCTTGCCATACACATCACTTGCAATCCCAACAAAATTTTCTTTTACTAACTTCCACTCCTCCTCTAAATTACCAGTTTCTCTTACTTTCACTTTGTCATATGCCATTTTCAACCTTTCTTGAAATTTACTTTTTACTCCTGGTTTTATTAGCTCTTCAACCCTCACTAGCTCCCTTTTACATCCACCTACTCTATTCCCCCACTCTTTTGCCACAACTAATTTTCCTTCCACCAAAAAATGATCAGACATACCGTTTGCCATACCCCTGAACACGTGCACGTCCTTCAATCTTCCAAACATTCTTTTAGTTA
This sequence comes from Palaemon carinicauda, assembly GCF_036898095.1. Classification (NCBI taxonomy): domain Eukaryota; kingdom Metazoa; phylum Arthropoda; class Malacostraca; order Decapoda; family Palaemonidae; genus Palaemon; species Palaemon carinicauda. The sequence goes on from NC_090729.1 coordinate 106,066,298, forward strand.
TCAACACATAATCCATTAATGCCCTTCCTATCACTCTTCCATTTGCCACTCTTACCCATGTATACTTGTTTTTATCTTTTTTTTTTTTTTTTTTGAAAAAGCTAGAACTTATCACCATCTCTTGCTCAACACACATATCTACCAGTCTCTCACCCCACTAATTTTCACCTGGTACGCCATATATCCCAATGATACCTTCTACCTCTCCAGCGCCCACTCTAGCCTTTAAGTTACCCATGACAACTACATAATTCCTTCTACCCAGTCCTTCTACACACCTAGTTAATTCATTCCAGAACTCATTCCGCTCTTCTTCACTTTTCTCACAACCTGGCCCATACGCACTGACAAAAGCCCAACATTCCCCACCCAACCTAACCCTTACCCACATTAACCTAGATGATATCTCCTTCCATTCCACTACTTTACCTGTCATCCATTCACTCAGCAATAAAGCCACACCTTCTCTTGCTCTTTCCCTTTTAATCCCAGACACTCTACCAGACATTTCACCAAACATCCCTTCACCTTTCCCTTTTATCTTTGTCTCACACAAAGCCAATATTTCCATCCTTCTATTCCTAAACATACTTCCAATCTCACATCTTTTACTCTCTATCGTACTACATCCACGCACATTCAAACACCCCAAAACTAGAGTGCGGGGAGCAGTCTCTCTCCCCCCATCTCCACCTCTTTGATGTCTCACAGGATTATAATACAGGAGAGGGGGTTCCCAGCCCCCTCGTCCCGTCCCTTTTAGTCGCCTCTTACGACACGCAGAGATACGTTGGCGCTATTCTAATTGTTTTTATGCCCCCGTGGCCATAGAATTGATAAACTGTTATCTCAAATACAATGAAAGGCTGGTAATCCTAGTTCACATTTAGTGTTGAATCCTTATATGATTCTAAGACGTTCAGACTTTTACATGACAAATTAGTTAACTAATCTTGTTCTAGGTTGTGATTTAATCTCCTGTCTTGAACCTATCATTATTGCTAATAGCCGCAAAAATTTTAATGCCGCGTTTCCAAGGTGTTTAACAGAAAAAATGCTGTTTTAGATAATTAAGTAAGAAGTTTTCTTGAAATACTCCCCTTTGGAGATGTTTTGCTATGGGTTATATCTAGTCTTATAACAGAAATTTATAGTCCATCAAGATTTGAATCTAGATTTGGATTATCTGTCTGATTTAGATAAACCTATTTCAGATGGGGCTTCTGAGGTTGTAGTAGACTCTGTGCATTTTGTGATTAAGAGAAGAGAGCAAGTATGTGCCTCAGTGGTGGGGATAGTCTCTAAGGCACAGAAAATATTAGTTGATTTCTTCCACTATTTTGAGTCCTGTTTTCAATGTTGACAGGATTGATGAGGTAATTGCTGAAGGTGGGTACCATGGCTAAAAGTGATTCTTTCCAGGCATATAGAAAAATTAGCATTTAAGCCTATAGCTTCAATGAATGTAGAGCAATCGCCAAGGAATTCATTTAGCACTAGTGGTAGAACATCAGGATTTTTCAATAGTGGACATTCTGGAAAATTTATCTATTAGACTTAAAAGATCTTATTAGAGAATGCTATGATGCACTAGGGTTGATGAAGAAAAAGGGAGATTTTTAATATTCCTCACAAATGCATATCTTCACATTCCAATTCATCTCAATTTGAGGAAATACATTAATATCATCAACAGATCAAAGGTTTGCCAGTATAAGTGCCTGTGATTTGGTCTTGGGACAGCCTCTCAAGAATTCATTATGATGATGGCCCCAATTTAAAAATTGTTAAGGATTCTGGAGCTCTAGAGTTCTTTTATACCTGTACAATAGGCAATTTTTTATCAATTGGTTGGGGAGGATTCGCGTTCGTGTTCTTCGGACTTATCTCGCATCATCCAGCGTTCCTTATCCAGTCCCTGTAGCGAATCCTAAAGCTGGATTGCGCAGGATCACTTGCCAAACTCCTGTGAGAATATTGACAAGTGACGGTCACGTAACTCCGCCTAGTAAACAGATAAACCAAAAGCGAGTCAGAACTCTTGTCAACGAGGTGTTACGTGAATCAGAGTGTTCGCCAACTCCAGAGCATTGTCAAGTTGACTCTTGTAGCAGTTTGGTGAGAAAGCCATACGTGTTGTCGCGTAGCCATCCACCTGTTGAGTGGGAGGGCAAGCTTTTCTTGCTGACGATGATCTATGCGAACCCAAGTATTCGCACAGACATCTGATTTCAACCTTACTTCTACAATGCGTGAGCGTTTTATTTCATCACTATCACGAGCAAGGGAATGCCACCTCATGACCATCTGTTTACCAGGAACCACCGGTTTGCCAGGAAAGGAGAATGCACTCGCCAGGCGAACACCTTCCAGCAGTAGCTTGTCCATGAAACCTGCACTACACTCAATGACAGGAGGTTGACCTCGGCTCCGGAGTCAATGAGAGCATCCAATGCTCCCGATGGAAACTCAGACATGGTCACTGGGAAAACTATGAGGGGTACAGGAGCCAACTGCTCCAGGTTAAGCCTACAAAGGGTTTTCAATAAAGCCTCAGTTCCTGCTTCTTCCCTGGAGGAGTCAGTTGGAGAAGCTTTGGACAGTGTTGAGGACAGGTTATCATTGGCCAATCCTGAAAGAGTCATTGGATTCATAATGACGTGTTCAGGTTGAGGGGTAACCTTGGAAATCGAGATTTCTGAGCTTGCCACCGGAATACTAGGAGTAAGCTTCTTAGCACTCACACCCTTCTTTGATGTGGCCCCATCTTCTACACCAAAGATCTGATGTTTAACTCCCTATGATACTCTTTGTTTCTTGATGACTTCCTGGGCTTTGACTTCTTGCTCTTCTTCATCTTCCTCTTTTCAGCTGTCCGGGAAGAAGCACTTTACTCTCTCCCACTTTGGCTTTCCCTGCTACTGCTTGAACCAGAGTAGGACAACGGGGTCAGAGTAACGTTCACCGTACTGCTTTCGACCTAGTCTGGACTGAGGTGGTCTCCGTCCCAGGGCTGCGGGCAGTAGCTGTCTTCTGGATAAGTAATCTGTGCATCCGGAGGGTCTGTTGCCCACACTGCGCGACAAAGTGGTTGACCGAGCCACAGCGTAAGCACAGGTTGATGCGTCTGCGACTCTCGTTCACAAGTTGCCTGGTTTCTCACACCAGGTATAGTAACTCCTCTGGAACTGAGAAGACCTATCTAGAGAGAAAAATGGTGGCAGGCACTCTTCAACTCACAGCTTTGCTTGGAACTGTTTTTAGGACCTTTTGTCTCGGCTCTCTCCGGCTTAAGCTATGCCGAGGATATGCCGACTTATACAAAGAGGCCAACCGCACAGCATAGATCTTTAGCAGTTTGCCCTCTCCACAGTTAGCACTGCTGAAACGGGCTGTTCTCCCTGCATCGCATCTCTCTTGGTCTTCTCGGCACCAGTCAAAGAGAAGTTCCTTCGTATCCGGGTATGAGATCTCAGACCCCCTTATTGCCGAGAAAGCCTCCCGGATCTCCCCCTTCAGGAACTTTCCCAGCTCAGCGGTCCACCGACCCAAGTTTCCTGTGGTGTACCTACTTGCACAATAAGCCTCAAAATCCCTCAGGAATCAGTCAAAACTTTGGCCAGAACCTAGCTGGAAGATCCCAGGCTTGGGGCTCTTCTTGGAGTCATTGGCCTTGAACAGGTCAGGCAGACGGCAGTCGGACTGGAGAGACTGGACATGGTCAGTGGAGACATTGTTGGCTGAGCTGACACTGGGACAGAAGCTGGAAGTGTCACCAGAAGTCCCATTACCAGAATCTTTGCTGGTTGACTCCTGATTCCTGTGACAAGGTCAATGTTTTGGGTATGGCTGATCTGGTCTTTTCCTTGGCCTGACGTCTACGTTTTGGAGTGGCAGCTGTCTTGGCATGAACTGCCTCAGCCGTATCTGCTGATACCTTTTCCGGTCTCACGGACATTGCTTGGTCAACCAAGATCTGCTCCCCTAGTCCATTTGCTGAAGTCTTTGGTGAACTAAAGGGTTGGTTGATATAACAGGCAAGGAGGTAAGAGGCCCACACTAAACGGGAGAGTCCCAGAAACCTGGTACAAGTTGGAGTACCGTTGAGATCCCTGGAGGGGGCTGGAGACCTCCAATCACTGGCCCCTCTCCAATAACAGGAATTGCCAGACCATTGACGTTTTGCCAGGGAGGGAACGTAGAAGGGGCACTGGTGGTCACTGTGGTTGTAACTCCAGTGGCAACGTGGATTGTTGGTGATGTCTCGATGCTCTTTAGCGTCGCCACCAGAAGTGTCAGGGACCTCACTTGAGTCGCCAGGTCACTGACAATCGAGATGAGGCCCTCCATCTTCTTAGCCTTACGACCCTTGGTCGATGACGGTGGCATGTCTAAAAGATAGGTGTTTCCCAAGTCTGGGCACCAAAATTATGTAGTGGTTTGTAGACTGCGGCCAGACGTAGTACGCAGACTGCCTAGTGTCCAAATGCCGACCTCACTCCGTTTCACTACACAAAAAGAAAAACGGTGGAATACCCAGAGATCTTGGCAAATGGTAAACAGTCAAGAAAATTGATCACGGGACATCACCCCTTGATTTTATACTGGGCAAGAGGACCCACCTAGAACCTCAGTTTTCTAATATTATCCTAGAGTACATAATTCTCCAGAAAAATGTCATGGCTGTATGATTTAGGTAAGATTTCTTCAAAATTTAAGTGAGCCTTTGGAACATTAGGAGAAAAAAAATGAACCTAAAAGGAAAAAAAAGAACTTCGGGCTGGAACAGGGAATGTCTTTTGTGAGGAAGTGTATAGAAACAGGATTATTTCAAAGATTTCATTTAAAAAATGTAACAAATGAGATTTAATAAAAAAAATGAAGCAAATGACTAGGTTGACAATATCAAATAAAAAATCTTCAATTTTGATAGCAAAATTTGTTTTGTTAGAAAAAACTAGTATCCCTCTACACTTCAGTCTCATGATAACTACATTAAAAAGTTATTTGACAAAAAAATAAACTGTTCACCTGTTTGGACACTCCCATATCAATACCAAATCATCAGGAACAAGTTACTCTAGCCACACATTTAGTAAAAAAATCACTCACACAGGTTCAATAAAGTTTACTATATTTCTTAAGGTTAACCCTGGATAGGTATCGTTATTTGACCACCTTAAATAGGTATCGTGGGTCGACCTCGACCCAAGGTCCAAAAAAAGATTTATAAAAAATTCATTCACAAATCAATTCACATTTTAATAGCAAATAAAAACGTCAAAAAATATTTTAATCTTCAAAAAAAGTAAATAAAAGCTAAGTACAAAATAAATATTTATTACAAATAAATAAAAAAAATAAGTTTACAAAAAAATAACAACAAAAAAATTAACCTAAAATTTGAATATGGAAATAAAGTAAAACTATTCCAAGCACTTATTCTATGATAATTGAGCACCATTTGCTGAGATCCAGGGGGGGAGGAACGAAAAGGGAACGATTCCTGAAATGAGAGAAAAAAGTGTATGTTTTTTGGCTAAAAAAATCTATGCTCTTTTCAACTTTTTTGGGGGGTAGGTAAATGACATAGTTAGTGGCTTAAAATTTTACAGGATATGGTATTATTATCGTGCAACAAAAATGTGTAAAAGAATCTGCACTTGGATATTATTTAATGTTTTATAAAGGGGAATAATTTTTTTTTTTTTTTTTTGCCGAGTTATATCAAAATTTTTCAAGACAAATCCTTATATCCATTGCTGAGCATGGTATTTATACATGAAAATATCAGAAATTAAAATAAAAAAGAGGAATTCATAGAGCTATGCCAGCGTGTGTCGGATATGCTCACAAAATGGCTGCCACCCACACCACCTTGGAAGGTCAAATCTGCTACATGAAATGGAGAAAGATATGTGAATATCAGCGAGTCATTTACTTATATAATTGTTCGAGGATTTGCAGAAAAATATTATGGTAGCTAGAATGAAGTTTATAGATTATTTTGCAATTAATAAGAAATAAAATAATGATCATAATTAAGTTATCATAAAGGTACAAACTTACAAAAACAGGAGAAATTATAAGCTATTTTATAAAAACATACGGGGTGGAAGACATTCACCAACACTTTATAACAATCCTTTTTTTTTGGGCTCAAGCCATGTCGTCCTGATGGAAGGTTCCTTGAGTAGCTTCCTAAGGGTATGTATGACTACAGTAGATATTCCCAGAGAATTAAACTAAAGGTTTCACAGAATTCTAACTTCTGGCGCGAGTACCCATAAGGTTTCCCTTTAGGATATCGTATAATAACAGGGGACGTATGCTTGACACGCCACATAGCTATCTGCACCCCACATAGCGTTTACGCTTCGAGGGGGAAGTGTGGCAAGTTATGGGAGGAGCCGTTACTAAGTTCTCCTCCTCCGTTACTGTTACGGTACTCGGCGACGTCATAACCGGTCGCCATGTTGGCCGCCATGTTGGTTGACGTCACCGTTGCTCACCATCCTCGTTCCTTCTCAAGTAGCGTTTATGACCAGGTGCTTTTCCGAGTGATTCATCATGTCGCAATCTTCTGCCTCGCCTTCTTCTGGAAAGTTGAGTACCATATTCTTGTATTGTATAAATCAGCTTTAGCCATAAAGTAACGTCTTCTTATCTTAAAACACCGTGTTTTGTGGCGGAGCTGTGCCTTGACCGGAGGCGTCATGACGCTGTCGCTGTTGTTCGCTTCGCATGCTTTATTTAGTTAGCCAGAACAACCTTCCTGGTCTTATAACCAATCATCAGCATTATTTATTTAGTCTTCATTGCTAGGAATTAGTTATATTATGCCGACAGTATTCAATTTCGGCGAGTGTAGGTAGCCGATTCGTGTGCTAGATTGTTAGTGAGAAGGTAGCTGGGGCGTTCCGCCAACATTCACCGTCTCCCGGAAAGAGAAGGGAGGGTAAGTCGGTCTCCCTGAGGTGAGGTAAAGGCTTCTCTTCCTTGATAGGCTGAAAGACCGTCTCTATGATCTTGGTCGCACATGGGGTAGGGGTCTGGTCGTCGGCCACAAACATAGTATATGAACTTTTGTAGGCCGTAATCATAGTGTTCAAGCAATCCCACTCATTGAACACGCCGACCAAGACAGACTGTGCCTGTTCTTTAGGAAATTTAACAGTTTCCTCTGGGCCCTTAACCAATCGAATCAGAGCCTCTTCCATGAGGCAAGCGTAGCCGGGGAAGGGGAATTCAAGACCCGGCGGGTAGAATTCATAATCCGCAAGAAGCCGGGTACCGAAATCTCCGATGGACAACATACCCTCCGAGAAGGGGGCATGCACTGCCAACCTCCAAGGGTTATTCTTATTGAAAGGGGGAAGCTTGGAGGCGTCGGGGATGGGGTATTGCTGCTGTGGCGGTGGCAGCCCCGAGCGCACGAGTCCCTTAACTAGGCTCTCCATAGAAGCTATTCTCTCTTGTGATTGTCGCGTATGAGACGATAGTATCTACTCAAAACGAGCAAACATCTTCTCGGAAAAATACACCGGCCAGATGATTCCGCTGGGGGGGAAACAGGTGCCAGAACGGAGACTACTCCGTGAGAGGGTGAAGGCGCAGCAATTGGGTCTTAAGAGACTCTGGTGGAGGAATATTTAGCCTTCGAAGCTGATGATTTCGAAGACCTGTGTTCCTTGGAAGGCTTGTGGGTCGTATGTGAATGTAAGCAAATCGGGACCGTGAGGTCCGGATTGCTTAAATATCAATACCAAAATAATGATATAAAACTTCTTTATATATAGCCACAAAGTATATTGAATGTAAGCAAATCGGGACCGTGGGGTCCGGATTGCTTAAATATCAATACCAAAATAATGATATAAATCTTTTATATATAGCCACAAAGTATATTGAATGTAAGCAAATCGTCAATACCAAAATAACTATTTTGATTGTAAAAGGAATGGAAATCAAGCCAGACCGTAACCGTGATCATATCAAAAGTGGGAAGGGAAGGTCGAGAACAAGGATCGTATATATAAAATATATATGTGACTAATATAAAGTTAATCCAAGTAAGAAAGAGTAACGTTGGCTCCGAGGCGCAACTAAAAAAGTCGACCGGATGGTAATGTATAAAAGCCACTTCCGGGGATCCCGTAATGAAATCTTAATATATATATATCTATATAAGGTCCGTGAGTTGCGTGACACTAGAGGGGGAAAGGGATCTTTAACGGGTCCGTGACATGCGGGACCGGGGGAGTAGCGCGTACAAAACTTAATAAATAATATAACATAACAAGGTACCAAGGAACGAGCCGCCAACTTCCCGCCGATCGTTGGCCAAACGAGCGATGGAAACAAAACGACTACGCCGGGTAGAGTAGTAGAAAGAGTAAGTAATGTACGTGAATGTATGATAATAGTATGCCTCAAAGAACAACGGGAACCGCCCGTGCAAAGCGGATGCTCCCGGGAGGGGTACATCGCGCTATAAGTGACTCAAACTCGATCGGGGAGAGAGAGGGAGGGAACCCTGTGGTGGGGTAACGGCGGGAGGAGGCTAGGAGTGGGGCGATAGCAGGTATACCAACCTGCCAGACCCACGATTGATATGATCACTCGGAAGGACTAATAATACTATAAAAACATAACGCAGGGTAAAATAAGATGGGAAGGCATGCTGGATGATGATAATAATAAAATAGTTAAACATCAATCGTAAAACAAACGAGGGAGCGAACACGAGACAGGAGAAATCAAGCCTGACGGCGCTGGGAGTAGGCAGGGCTACCAACATAACATAGGGCCACTGGGAGTAGGCAGGGCTACCAACATAACATAGGGTCAGTGAAGTTCTAACAAAATGAAAACTAATACTGTATGTAATATCTGACTCATGAAAGCCCCTCGAGCTAATGCAAGCAAACGAATGACGTTAAAATGATAAGCAAGTCCGTGGCGTGTGAACGTAAGCAATCCAAGTAATAAAAAGTGAAATAGAACGCCGAAGGCGATCAGGCATGCCAACCTACCGAAAATACGCACACGTATATGTAATACTGTTATCATAAAAACCAGGCAATAGAAATTAAAACGGTGTGTGAACCATGGGTACCCGTAAGGTTCATAACGAGAAACAATCAGTATGAGGACTTATTGAAAATCGTTAAGAACGAACGAGAGAGAGAGAGAGAGAGAGAGAGAGAGAGAGAGAGAGAGAGAGAGAGAGAGAGAGAGAGAGAGAAAGGAGCCGAGCCCACGAGAGACCTACGAGAAGTCGTGAATAATAAAGCTGAATAATATAAGCAAAAAAGGGCAAGGCCCCCTTCAAACTCTCAAAACTCAGATCTGGTACTTAACTTAGATGGAGTGACAGTGGAGTCCGACATCTTGAGGTAAATCCAGAAAAACCCAGCGAAATTCACACACTAAGGCAAAAAACGGCCAGAAAGTTGCGTGCTATAAAAAGGAGTGACGTCACTTGCGTGGGATTGTTAGTAGTAGTGGGAGGGGGAACGGCACCTCGCTGTTCGGGGATTTTGACAGGAGATATCTAAATGGTGCGAGACCTCTGGTTGTGATTTATCACGCCCCAGTATTATATATCGACACCTTTTATAGGTGAGCGAGCTGGGTTCAACCTGGCATCCCTATGCAATTTTTTCTCTGGTAATATATAGCAGTTATATACCTTAGAAATGGTGCTAAAGGAGCATTTCACTGGGCGACACGGGTCGGAGCCCAGAAATATATATATATATATGTATATATATATATAATATATATATATATATATATATATATATATATATATATATATATATATATATATATATATATATATATATATGAATACTTTGATCTTTTCTGTCAGGGTTGAAATACAGATTTTTTCTAGTTTATAAGGAAGTGGGATGTCTGGGTGTTTCCATAAGGGTGCAGCAGTTTATCAGCATTCCTTGATGTTTGTGTCTTAACTCCTGAAAATAGTAAGGTCTAACTGTGTTGTAATTGATAGAATGAATTAAGGAGAGTGAGCAGTTCCCATGGACCACTGGGCCTGGTTTTTACTCGGCAGTATGAGTATGATACCGCACTGTTTGGTCCTCCAGAGGGGAGCAGTTTAGGGATGAGAGAATATTTTTTTTCTTATTTTAGTGTCGATAAAGCTTTCCCTTTCTAGATATCACCTATATAGCTCCCTTTTAAGTATAAAAATAATAAGTTTTATTTATAAATTTATGTTTTATTCTAAAGTTTGAGTACACTAAAACAGACCAGGAAAAGATTTTTCTTCTATGTGTTGTGGTCTAGATAATTTTAACATTAATCTGAAACATTTGAAAAAAAAAATTCTCTCAGTGGGATTATTAAATTCACAGAAGTAGCTGGTCTACTTTTGCATACCAATGAGTATTTCAAGAATATGCTTTTGATATTTATATTATTTTAGATTAATTATGACTTGTGAATAATTGTTTTTATGGTTTGTATAATTTAGATAAAGGAAATCAAGTATAGGGTATATGATTTCCTTTATTTTGATGTCAATTCATCGAATTTAGAGTACCTTAGTCATTATGATGCCATTTCATCCCAATCTTGAATGGAGGAATAGACTTCTGAAAAGAATGGCTTTATATTTACTAAAATACGGATTTTGAGCGAAGCGAAAAATCTATTTTTGGGTGAGATAGCCATGTCGTCCTGGTGGAAGGTTCCTTTAGGTAGCTTTCTAAGGCATATTTGCTACAGTGATACTCCCAGAGAATTAACCGTAGGTCCACAGAATTCTAACTCCTGGCGCGAGTATCCTTAATATATCTAAGGATATCGCATAAAATCAGGGGACGTATTTTTTGATACGACATATAGCAATCTTCACCCCGAATAGATTTAACTCTTTGAGGGGGAAGAGTGGCGAACAAAAGGGGAGCTGTTATCAAGGTACCCGGTAGACCCCCTCCCTGTACTACTACGGCCCATCATTCCTTGTTGCATTTAAGCAGGAATAGCCGCAGATAGAGTAGTTTCGGGTGGGGTCATTTTAAGAATGAAGGGTGGGTCCCTCAGGATGACATGGCTATCTCACCCAAAAATAGATTTTTCGCTTTTCTCGGCCATGTCGTTCTGATGGAAGCTCACCAGAGAATTAACTTGAAAGTACTATATCTGTGGGTTTGTACAAGTGCCTTTATTTTGAATGAGTTCCTTATATGGTCTCCTAGACCTTTTTATATGACATTACCGATATTTGTCATATCCGCTAAGTTTGGAACTAACTTAGGGCTTCCTGCCCCCTGCAGGGAAATTGTCGACTTCAACTATAAGGATTCAAAGTTTGCATTTCCGTAGGAACACGAGGGAAACTTCATTCGAGATTACCTGGTTGTTCTTTGGAAATCATACTAACAAGGTATCTATTTAAGGAAAAATAGAAAGGCTCTGGAATCTTTTATTTTGTTTCTGAGGATAAAAGAAGACGCAGATACATTTTTTGTTTTTTATTTTCATGACCAAAACAAAATGATATACAGTAATGTATCGTGAGAAGGAATCTAGCCTGCATATATGAACATCCTGGTTATATATATATTTTTAACCTGTAAGGAAAGAATATACATATATTAATTCCTTTGTTAAGATGCCACTCAATAATGTAAAGTTAATTTGTTTAGTTTCACTTAGATGTTGGATATGCTTCAACATTGTGTACAAATGTTCACACGGCACTGGTGTTATTGGTTAGATTCTGTACCTATATAGAACAGCAGTCCATAAATCACCATAGTGATTTTTACTAGAAGGTATTACACTCGAGGGTGCTAACACCTATTCACCCGATACACTGTTGAGTCTCGAAACAGTCCACTGTTCATCGCAGCACTAGACGACAGGTTTTATGACACCACCGGCCGCCACCACAAAGTGTTTTATTTTGTGCACTTGCTTCGCATAATGTTTATGGAAGACTCTGGATAATTTCGACCCCGTATATGAACGGAGCCTATCAAAGTCCATATGTTAAAAGAAGTTCAACGAAGAAGCAACTTTTCTTGGATCATGACCTGCGGGTGTACTGTCAGGATCCACTCTGCGAATAAAGTAGGTGAGTTTCGCTCTCAGTTGTTTTAGGGATAAATTTGATCCTGAGGTTTTGCCTCGGAAGAGCTGTCCCTCCTTGAAGTCTGAAGTTTTTCGAAGATAGACCTTAAGACACTTTACTGGAGATAGAGAGACATCTTCCTTCAGATGGCAGTTTCTCCAAGGACCCCACCTTTTGGTGGGCAGCTCGTTTTTGGCGACAAAGGTAGGATCAGGGAAAAGGTTCAGTTCTCCCACTTCTGTGAACTGAATATGGCCTTCATTCCTGGATAAGGCCACTATTTCACTAGCTCTAGCCTCTGAGGCTATAGCAAACAGAAATATCACTTTCTGTGTTAGATCCTTTTGGGTGCACTCCTCAGTGTTCATATTCGAAGCGTAGTGCAAGACTTTGTCCAATGACCACGATATGGGCTTTGGAGGGGTTGCTGGTTTGAGTCTAGCTCATGCTTTCGGTATCTTATTGAAGATTTCACTTGAAAGGTCCACCTAAAAGGCGTAAAGAAGAGGTCTATTCAAAGCCGACTTACACGCAGTTATTGTGGGGGAAGCCAGGCCTTGTTCGTGTAGGGGGATGAAGAAGGAGAGACAGAAATCTATTGATATTTCTGTCGGTTTCCTTGCTTTCACGAAGGAAACCTACTTCTTCCAAGACGATTCATATTGTCTCCTAGTTGAACTTGACTTGTATTCTTCTATAAAGTCAATCTTGTCTTTTGAGGTCCCAAACCTTTTCTTGGCTGCTAGGACGAGAAAATCATGAGATGTAGGTTGTTGGCTCTCGAGGAGGAAGCGTAGACAGTCGACTTCTGATCCAGTTGGGATAATACTGGGTTCATCAGAGGAAACAGCTTCAGTTTCAATTCTAGAACTAGAGGAAACCAATTGCTTCTGGGCCATTTGGGGACCACTACTGCTGCTGTTCCTCTGAAGGATCTTAGCTTGTTAAGGGCCCTCAGCAGGAGATTGGTTGGTGGGAACAGATAGATTCGATTCCATCTGTTCCAATTGAGAGACATGGCGTCTGTCGCTTCTGCTTTAGGGTCCTCGTAAGGGGCGACATATCGAGGTAGTTTCTTGTCGCTTGTTGCGGAGAGGTCGATCTGCAGTTCTGGGACTTTTTCCAAGATGAAGGAGAATGAGTCTGTGTCTAGGGACCATTCTGTCTCTATTGGCTTTCGTCTGGATAGAGCATCCGCTGTCACATTGCGGAACCCTTGCAGTTGAACTGCTGATAAGTGCCATCTTCTCTTCCTTGCCAGGCAGAAGATGGCTAGCATCACCTGATTGATGTGAGGTGATCTTGAGCCTTGTCGGTTTAGACATCTTACCATCACCTCGTTGTCCAAGACCAGTCTGATGTGGACTGATCCGCGATTCAACATTAGGAAGACAGCCATAGCCTCCAAGATGTTGATGTGAAAGATTTTGAACTGGTACGACCAATTCCCCTGCACTTTCCTTTGTTGGGAATGGCCTCCCCATCCTTCCAAGGAGGCATCTGTGTGTATTACAACTGATGGTTGAGGTGGTTGTAAGGGAATTGTTCATGCTAGGCTCTTGGTTGTTGACCACGGCCTTAGTAGTGTGCGCAATTTGGTCGGAGTCAACCTTTGTTGATCTCTTCGAGCGTTTGATGCGTATCTTCTCCAAACTCCTGACGCATCCTTTAACTGTGCTTTTAGCACTGGGTCTGTCACTGCTGCGAACTGGAGAGGACCCAATACTCTTTCCTGTTGGCGTCTTGAAATCTCGAGTTTCAATAGTCTCTTGACAGTTCCCACTATCTCTCTCTTCTTCTTCAGTGGAATGGAGATACGGTGTGACTGTAAGTTTCAATGGATTCCTAACCATTGAAACTCCTGAGTTGGAGAAAGGCGAGACTTCTTGCAGTTGATCTTGAAGCCTAGGTGCTCCAGGAACTGGATCACCTTTCTGGCTGCTTGTAGACAAGCCATCTTGGATGCTGCCTACACCAGCCAATCGTCCAGGTATGCTACTACCTGAATTCCTTCTAAGCGTAGTTGTGGGACGATTGTATCCGCAAGTTTTGTGAATATCCTTGGGGCTATGTTTAGCCCAAAGGGCATGGCTGTGAAGACATACTTCGTCTTCTGTAGCCTGAATCTTGGGTAGGAGGAGAGGGGGCGGCTGACTGGTAGGTGCCAGTAAGCATCTGCCAGGTCTATTGAGACTGTGTACGCCCTTTTTGGTTGAAGGGTCCTTATGTGTTGTAAGGTAAGCATCTGGAACTTGTTGTTCTCGATGAACTTGTTGAGTGGAGTCAAGTCTAGAATGACTCTGAGTTTGTCTGAGTCCTTCTTGGGAACACAAAACAGCCTTCCCTGGAATTTGATGGATTTTGCTTTCCTTATTACCTTTTTGTTCAAGAGTTCTGAGGTATATTCTTCCAATATGGGGGTGGAGTGTTGGAAGAATTGAGGAAAAGGGGGTGGAATTTTGTTCCATTTCCAACCGAGTCTATTCTTGATTAGGCTGTGGGTTCAGGGATCGAAGGTCCAACGATCCCGAAAGTGGAAGAGTGTCCCTCCTACCTGGAGCCTCTCATTGCTGAGAGGTTCCTGAGGATTTATTTCCATGACCGTGTACTCCTCTACCCCTTGAGGAGTTTCTTGAGAACCTCTTTTTGAGCCTATACCTTTGTGGGGTCAAAAGCTAGTTGTGTGTCTCTCAAAGCCTGCATTAAATGCAGGCGATTGAGCTACTAGCTGCTGGGGGACCATCTGGAAGGTGGTTTGCAGCTGAGCTACCATGCTACCATTTGAGGCACTGTGGCCATGGTCACGGTCGGAAGTTTTGCAGGTCTACGTGGTTTCTTTGTCTTCCTGTTCTTAGGTTGGGGACCACCATCTGAGAATGATTTCCTCTTGGAAGACATGCCCCACTTTTGGAGAAGGTTCCTATTCTCTGTGGCGGCTTTAGCGATAACCTCCTGAACCACATCTTGGGGGAAGAGATCCTTGCCCCAGATACATGAAGTGATCAGCTTCCTGGGTTCATGTTTGACCATTGCTGTGGCAAACACATGCTCTCTACAGGCCTTCATGGACCTGACGAAGGCATACAAGCCCTTCACAAGGGTACCCATGTGAGACTTGGCTAAGACCATGTACATACCTGGGGCGTTGGTAAGGCCTGCACACATTTCCAGGCAGTTCTGATGAGACAAAGAAGTGGCTAGTCTCTCTTTTGTCTCCTATTCCCTTCT
>NC_090729.1:106091634-106113540 GCF_036898095.1 Palaemon carinicauda
TAGAATTCTGGAGACCTTCGGTTAATTCTCTGGGAGTATCACTGTGGCAAATATCCCTTAAAAAGGTACATAAAGGAACTTTCCATCAGGAAGACATGGCCGAGCCCAAATATTTCTTTTTTACTAATTTTGTTTTACTTGTTTGCCTTTTGAAAACTATACTGTATGCAGTACTTTAATAATAAACTTTAATACTTTCAGCTGTGGATTTGTAACATTTGATAAAGTGGAATCTGCAGAAAAAGCTATTTCAGATGTAAGTACATTACATGGCTTGGTTTTACAAATTTACCTACTTTCTTATATTATCCCAGAATGTTTGTATTGCAAGTAATGATAATGCAACAACCTCTTACCTCCAATTTTTCTCTCCACAAATTTTTAAAGTAATTCAAAATTTGTAAGTTCTCTTTCGTTCTCATCTTTCTATTTGTTGAATATTTTTAACTTATTATTTTTAAACAATATAAGAACATGTGCATTCCACAGTATTGAATTTATACATTAAAAAGTCCATGGATAAAAATAAGGTTTACTGTGTATGCCTTATGAATTTATGGAAGCAATTCATGTTATAAAATGAAAACTCCTTTGGACAGTAAAACATTTTTGTAAATTTAATAGAATTGTGTCAGGTTAGCTTAGGTTTGAATGGAAAAGATGGGCCTTAAATTAGATAGCCTTTAGATGTTTTCAGTACTGTATTGGTATATTGTAAAATTAAGGATTACTTGCTGTATAAAGGAGAAAAAGTATGATAATCTAAAGGATACTGTACCCCAAATACTGTAGTTATGATTTATATTCATTCCTGCAACTTGGCCTTTGGATCAATATCATATCAATAAGTGAGTAGAGGATTCAGATTCAATTTCCAATATATATAATTTTATGAAATTGTGTCTTGTTCTTGATAAGCTGTTTTACTTGTATTGTTTATTTTATTCAGAATCCTAGTGACACCAATGAAAAAGATGTGTTGTGCATTTCTTTTGCTGCAGATGACAGAAGATGGTATACATACAAAAACACAAGTATAATTTGTTCCGTCACTAAATACAAACCAATGCTATTTATAAGGAATGTTACTTTTGGCAATCCTGAAAGACGAGCCATTAGATTTTTAGCACGGGTTAACCACCCACCCACTAGTTAGGGGGTGGTGTAGTAGCTACCCCGCTCGCTCACACCTGGGCTGCGAACCCACTTTGCTTTCGAACGTTGCAGCTCTTCCTCATCACCAATTATTGACTTGTCATTACTAACTAATTGCTTTGTTTTCTTTTTCTTTTCAGTCTGTGTGTCCTGTCCTCTTGGCTGTCCTCATGTGGACCTGCCCAGGAACTGAGGGCCGCTCCTGCGGTACTTTTATGTCGTCCATTGATACGGACCTGCATCTGTTGTGTCATGCCTGAGTGAGGCAGCGTTGTGAACAGGACAACACCTGCCCTGAATGCTGGGAGTGGTCTGACTCTTAGTGGGAGAAATTTGGGCGCTGGCGTAAGAAGAAATCCAAAAGGGATTATTCGGCTTCGAAGTCTTCCTTGAAGTCGAAGAAAAGCAAGGCGGCCTCTTCCACCCCTGACCTTCCCCCAAAGCTCCTGGTCGGTCGTTTTCCCCCGGGGAATCATCGAAGAGAAGCATAGTCCAATTAACTCCAAGTCAGCCTCAGTTCTCGAGAGACGATGTTGCATTTTCTGATTTTTCATGCGTGGCCGTCCCTTGGTTTGACCAGCCCCTCTTCAAAGAAGGCGCTTTTTGAGCTTCTTCAACTCGGTGTGAAGAAGTAGCAAACTCCGACTTCCTCAGAGGTGAATTCCTTGTTATTACTGAATGTGGGCTTACGAGATTCTGAAGTATCGTCCGCTGTGTCTGCAGATGACTCCTGCCTTTTCTCTTTTGCCAGACTGTGCTTCCCCCTTGCTGAGCCGACTCTTCTGTCAGGGCAGAGCAAAGTCCGAGGCAGGTCTCTCCTGTGGGCAGGTATCTCTCTCGTCCTAGAGTGAGATCCCCCCCTAGAATCCCCGAGGTCTTCTAGACATCTTCCTGTTCCTGCTGAGCAGTCCTCCCCTTCGGAAGATCTTCGCTGACCTCGATGATCTAGAAGAGTGCGGGGTCCTCCTTGACGCTTCAGACGTTTTCCTTTCCCTCTGCCATGTGATCAATTAATAGTGTGGAAAGTGCGTAAGGTTCCTTGAATGTCGATGATTATCTTATCCTTACCTTCTAGGTTGCTGATGTGCCTTTCCACATTATTATTAAAAATGAAAGAATTAAAGTTTGACCTTTCAAACAGAAGCCCCTGCAATGTTTCAAGTGTTTCGAATTCGGACACCCTTCTTAAGTCTGTAAAAATTAAAAAATGTGTAGCATCTGTATCAGACCTTACCATGGAGACTGTACACTTGAGGCCAGCTGTTTGAACTAAAACTCAAACTGTAAATCCACTGTCAGGTGCTGTGAGATTTATAAGTTTGAAGAAGCTACCCTCAACAAATCCAGTGTAGAACACATGAGTGTGGGACATGCCAAAAGACTACTGAATAAACCAAACAGCTATTCAAGGGCATTAAAATCAAGAGAAAATATACCTCATATAGTGCTGCCAGTAATTCCAAGAAAGGAAATACCTTATCCAATGATAGTAAGGTTTTGCATGACAAGGTAAGTATATTGCCTTCTAAGACCTTGCCACGGTGTACTAAAACTGGGGCATTGCCCATTTCTGTACATCCTTCATCCCCCATTACCAACAATAATACTAACCTCTCTCAGGCCATGTCCTTGCCTGATTTGATGGAGGTTCCACTAGAAACCAAGTTACAGGTGCACCTGAGGTGGGGAAGGGGAAAAACCTGGTAGCTCACCACCTATTAATCGGAAAGGAGAGACCTCCATCTCTCTCACCCCCCTTCCATAAAGAATATTAGAGTTATGAAATCAAATCAATATGATGATTTTGATCAACCAGAAGACAATTTAAATAAATTAGAAATTAAAGTTGAGGTCCACCATCCCCATCAACAATTAGATCAAAAGGACAAAAAGAAATCCACAAACACAAAACCCAATTTATCAAGACCCTCTCTAATAAAACCACCGGGAAATAGTGCTAGATCAAAAATTGCTTATGGGAAGACTTCATCCAAAAGTTTTTCCAAAAAATAAACCATAATTTTTTCCTCCATTTTGCAATGGAATTGTCAGGGTTTAATGGCCAAATAGGAAAAACTTAAGCTCTTAATTCATGAGCATTCCCCCATAATTATATGTCTACAAGAGAGCAAGCTTGATGCTAATACCCCTTGTCCTCGTGAATATATTATCTATAGGACGTCATATGATCACCGAGTAGGGAGCCATGGCTGAAGTCTCATGGACGTTCGTCGTGATGTTCCCCAAATATCTTTGTATATCCGTACACCTCTGCAGGCAGTGGTTGTACAGATTGATATAAAGAGAAATCATACAATCTACTCTGTACTTGCCTCCAAATTGATAACCTATCTCATGATAATTTAGTAAAGGGTAGTCAACATCTCCCTCAACCTTTTCTTTTACTTGGAGATTTGAATGGTAGACATCCTATGTGGGGTGATGTTTTAGCAAAAACCAGGGGCAATATTATATCATCAATTGTGGAAAATGAGGATGCGGAACTCCTTAGTATAGGAGAGCCCACACACTTCCATGTTCAGACAGGTACCTTGTCATACATTGACCTTTCAATTGCAAGCTTCAACTGCCATCTTGATTTTGATTGGAGGATTGATTGATTTAAAGTTTTCAGGCATCCTGACATCTAAGGTCATTGACGCCGGTTGATTGGAGGACATTAGATGATTGGCATACTAGTGAACATGCATCAATCCTTATAAACACCAACAATGGTCCACCTTTACAAAGATCGCCACAATGGAATCTTAGACAAGGCGAACTTGGTCAAATTTCATGAGCTAAGTGAAATCGAGGGGAGTACAGAACAGTGTGAAAGTATTGATGATGCCATACACTTACTGAATGGAACTAGCCATGCAGCAGGGATCAATTCGATTCCCAAAACTACAAGATTATTCAAATGCCGACCAGTCCCATGGTGGTCTTCAGAATTAACTGTCTTGTACAGAGCCACCAGAAAATCTTTGACTAGATTGCGTAGATGCCGTACAGAGGAGAAATTGAGGAAACTCCTCTTTTCCTCTTCAAAGGGGTAGAGGAAGCCATGGTTCTGTGTCGCGAGTCCAGAGCTATAGGCTACTCTGACGAGTGGCCGGACAGGGCAGGATTGAATGCCTGTGTTACGACTCTGACGTTTCCCTTCTCCAGAAGGGCGCGCTGAAATGCGTTTGTGGGGAGGGGAATGAGGCGACGGTGACCTGGCCAGGCGAGAGCTGGCGCGCTGGCAAGTGTTGGCGCACGCATGCGGGCACGTGTTGGCGCGTGCGTACGGATGATTGCCGGCGCGCATGTCCTGGTGCGTGCGCGCATGAGAGACCTGCCACGCAGGAGAGCACATAGGCGTGCGATGGCACATGCGCGCAGGAGAGTGATGGCGTGGCGGTGAGTGCTGGCGCGCAGGAGAATATTGGCGCGCAGGAACTCGTTGACATGCAGGTGAGTGCTGGCGCGCGGGAGCGCGCTGGTGCACAGGAAAGATTTGGCGCGCAGGAGAGCGCTGGTGTGTAGGTGAGTGTTGGCGCGTGGGAGAGTGCTGGCGCGCAGGAGAGCGTTGGCGCGCAGGAGAGCACTGGCACGCAGGAAGCGCTGGCGCGTAGGAGATCGTGGGCGTGTAGGAGATTGCTGACGCGCATGAGAGCGCTGGTGCACAGGAGATTGTGGGCGACCCTGGGCATGTGAGCGCAGGGCACGCAGGCGACCATGGGCATGTGAGCGCAGGGCACGCAGGCGACCATGGGCACGTGGGCGCGCAGGAGAGCGCTGATGCACAGGAAAGCGTTGATGCCTAGGCGCATGATGTAGCTGCCGTCTATGAGGGCGAGCAGCGTAGGGGCGCGCCAAAGCGCAGTAGAGCGCTGACGCGCAGTAGAGCGCATCTGTTGATGACAAGCTGCTTGTGAGTGCTGATGTCCTGTAGGTTGGCGAGCTGCAGTGCGATGGCACGCAGCTGCACACTTTGGTAGAGCCTCAAGAGGCTTTACCGGGAACAGGAACAGTGATGGAAGGTTGGCAGGTCTGAAGGGTGGATGGTCAGGAACTAGTAGCAAGTGCAGTGACAGTCAAAGGTCAGATGACTGCAGCGGAGGCTCCTCTGCAGGGGACGGCTGTGACGACGAAGCAGACGAACTAAAGAGGCGCCTCTTCACCGGTGGTGAAGGGAGACCTCTACGGCGAAGTGGAGGGCTAGCTTTTCAACGAAGGCGCCCTCTAGGGGCTGTTGGATCAGCAAGCTGATCGTGCGCCGCAGCAGTCCTCCGAAGAGGAGTCTCTTTGAGTGAACTCCCCCGAGGGGAAGAAACACTCACAGGAGAGACAGACGTTGGACTTAGTTTCCCCCTCGAAGGATGTTCAGGAACGGGGGAAACTAAGTCGGCAGCAACCGCTGGAGAGTCTGGAGGGGCAGAGGAGTCGGATGACATCAAATGTGACACCTCTGACACTACAACATTGACGAGGGCCAGAGGATCTACCTCTGACGGCAACGATGACTGCTGAGCAGAAGCACCCATAGGGATGAACTGCAGCATAGCTTCCTTGGAGGGCGGACCCGAGAACCCCAAGGACAACCAAATCTGCAATAAAGGGGTTAGTGACAAGGCCTCACCCCAGGGAGAGGTGGGGCCGCTTCACTAGGGGAAGCAACACCATCTCTCGAGGACCGGGGTTGGCCGACATTAACTTGGTCTACGCTACTACTCGACGGTCTGTCATAAGAGGCCGAACGAGTAGGAGCTTTGGAGGAGGGTCAGGAGACGGAAGAGGAGACCTTGGGTTTTCCTCCCTTCGAAGGAACCTTCAAAGGAGAAATATCCCGCTTAGACTTCTGCTTCCGCCGTCGCCCAAACCTCTCCAACTGTCAGGAAGACCATTCCCTACACTCATTACACTTATTTACACTATCACACCATTGACCTCAGCATATAGGATGATCTGCCTCCACCGCCGACATAAAAGTTCCACAAGGGGGGCCGGAGAGTACAGGGCAGGTGCGCATGGTCACAGAAGTCAACTTCCCAATCACACATTAGAGAAAAGAAAAAAGCAAAACAACAGATTAATGGCTGCCAAATAAGGCGACGTCCGTTCACCATCTGAGTCGAGAGCAAAGTGAGCTCAATCACAGGTGTGTGAGGGGGAGGAGGGGCGGTAGCAAGCTACCCTCCCCTACCCACGCTAACTAGTGGTATGGGTAGTTAACACCCGCTAAATTTTAATGGCTCGTCATTTCAACTACGCCAAAAGCAATACCCATATTAAATAGCGTGGTTTGTGTTCCAGTTACGGAACAAACAAAATTTTGACGTCAATGTCAGTGCCGGAAAGATCAACCACAGAGAGAGGTAATGACATGGGGTAGAATGTCCATTATAAGTATCTAAAATTAATAACTAAGTAAATGATGCTACTCAATCTAAAAATCTCAGAGGCTAGGAAACGGCAGAACAATAATGTCAGCGCAGCAACATTTTGAGCTCACCCTTCGCAAAGGAGAACTCGAAAGAACTGCAAGTACCCAGCATGAGAAATCTCGAACGAATGTATCATGGCGGACAAAGGGATACGCTGTCGAAAGATAGGCTAGGCCTGGATGCAGCAAGTCAAAGGAGAAATCCCAAAGGCTAAAAGGAACGGCAGTACAGAAAGTCAGAGTACCAACTAAATGAGATCACCCTTCACAGAGTGATCTCATTTAGGGGAGCTCCAAAATCTGTGCATACCTAGCCTGAGAAATCACAATTGATTGCAGCACAATGGCCAAGAGCCTAAATGGTCTAAAATACCAAAAAATCGAAAACAAGTGGATAAAATAACTCGGAAAACTAGTATAACTGAGGTAAAAAAAACCCTAAGAGAAAAGCCACTATCAACGAATCCGGTAAGACAGACCTAAACGACATCGGCGAGTCCGTCTTCAACTGAAAAGTTACCGCTCTTTAGACTAGGCTACCTGAAACTGACACGCACCAACAAAAACATAAAATACAATAATGCAATGTAAATGCAAACATAAAATGGAGCCCAAAAGCATTGCAATGTTAAACAAATACTAGCTAACGTGAAACTTACACAATAAATAAAGTGAACACGAAAAATAAGGGCGATCAGGTACGTAACAAGAACCCCAAGCCACCTTGACTCGGAGCGCTACGGCTCCCTCATCGTAAAAGCTAAATAACTTTCCTCGAAGGAATCCAAAACATTTACAGCTAAAGCAAACTGCAAAGAAAGGTTGGTACTCAACTTAGACGATGAAAAGGAAGCCATCATATGAAGAAAATCTTCAAAAGAAGCTGAGAAAGAGGGCACAACGAAACAACAACAACAGTAGATCTAAGCTGCAAACAAAGGAATAGGGCGCCAGAGACGTATGGGGTACCGTAAGGTGAGAGGATATGTAACGGCTCCTCACTTATCCTTCCCCTTAGTGGATTAGACTGGGTAAAGTCTATTGGGGGTGCAGATATCTATGGTTATCTTTGGATACGTCCCTGATTATACACGATATCTTCGGAAAGTCATCCCGGGGGTTGGAACCATGTGATACCTGACGGTAATTCTCTTGTAATATCACACGCAGAAATATTATACCGTAGGAAGCTGCCGAAAGGAACTTCCATCAGTACGACATGGTTCGAGCCCAAAAATGTAACCAAACAATATTTACTTTACCTTTTATTAACTTAATTTCATATTAAATAATCTATTTAAGGAAAAATTCCATATCAACAATGAAATCTACTTTTAACTATGAGAGTCCAACTGAAAAAATTTAAACAGAATTGTGGTTACATTCTCGGCAATCTTTATCTTTCTCCAACCTTTCGATAATTTTAATGGTAGTGGTAATGATGGTATATTAAAGCATTACTTTTGTCTAGTACTGTATATATAAAAGCTTCATTTTTTCCCTGTGGGTGTTCAAGGTTTTCACATGTAGTCTGGGTTCGTTTATCGGCAGTGAATAGCCTAACTTTCAGTAACGAGTCGGCAATATTTTCCCTCATATATTGTAAACAGTATAGATTTGCTTAACAAAGACTTCTTTTGTATAGTGCATGGTATATGAAAACTCTCTCTCTCTCTCTCTCTCTCTCTCTCTCTCTCTCTCTCTCTCTCTCTCTCTCTCTCTCTCTCTCTCTCTCTCTCTGTATGTAACAAATAACAGATTTTGAAGCAAAGCAAAAAATCTATTTTTAGGTGAGATAGCCATGTCATCCTGATGGAAGGTTCCTTTAGGCAGCTTTCTAAGGGATATTTAGCTACAGTGATACTCCCAGAGATTTGACCATAGGTCTCCAGAATTCTAACTTCTTCTGCCAGTATCCTTAAGAAAATTCTTAAGGATATCGCATAATATCAGGGGACGTATTTCTTGATACGACACACATGGCAATCTTCACCCCAATAGAGTTTTCGCTCTGAGGGGGAAGAGTGGCGAAAATGAAGGGGATCCGTCATCCAGGTTACCTGGTGGATCCCCTTCCCGTACTACTACAGAGCCACTCATGGCAACTCATTCCTTGTTGCAATCAAGCATGGATGGCTACAGATAGAGTAGTTTTGGGTGGGGATTTGTTACATATGTATACTCCTTTTCTAGAAAAGGAGGGCGGGTCTATCAGGACAACATGGCTATCTCACCCAAAAAAAGATCTTTCGCTTTGCTTCAAAATCAGTTTTTTGGGCTCAAGCCATGTCATCCTGATGGAAGGTTCCTATTGGTAGCTTTCTAAGGGATATTTGGCTACAGTGATATTCCCAGAGAATTGACCTTTAGGTCTCCAGAATTCTAACTCCTGGCGCAAATATCCTTAAAATTTCTCTTAAGGATATCGCATAATATCAGGGCACGTATATCTTAATACGACACATAGAAATCTTCACCCGAATAGCGTTTTCGTTTTGAAGGGGAAGAGTGGCAAAAAACAGAAGGGGAGCCGTTATCAAGGTTACCCTTCCTCCCATACTACTACGAGTATCCAAGATGGCGCTCATTCCTATTTCTGTAGTGCTTTCGCACGGTGGTTTTCCCTGTTGATCTAACATTTGTGATCGTTATTGAGGGGATTTATAATGCAATCTCCAGCTTCTTCTTCCTCTGGAAAGTTGAGTATTTATTCTTTACAGTGTATAATTTTTAGCTCCTGCTTCACAATGAAATTAGTTTAATTTAATGTGTTATGGAGCTTGGCCGGTCACCGGAGGTGCCATGGGCGCTGTCATTCGTTATGTATGTGTTATTTAGTCAGCAGAACGACATTCCCAGTTGTAATAGCATTAATAAATTATGAAAGCTATTTAGGCACAATTATACTAGTAAAGATATATATATGCATACAAATTTCCTCTTCCTTATGTCGATCGTATACGTTAGAGTTTTGGCAAGATCTCGCCTCACGCTAGGCTACCTAACCCATGCGCTTTAGTATACTTTCATACATTATCCTCGTTTACCCTCGTGTATCATTTTATCAATTCAACGGGAAATAGTATATCTCCCAGAATTAGTTATATAACTCGATACTCGTCTCCTGTGGAGATTTAAGGGTAATCCCTCCTTCCCTCTGTGCCGCCATAGGCGACAACCCTATCATGGTCTTGCCATAGAGTAGGTCACTCTGGCTTGACTAGGCTAGTGTTTTCTGTCTCCCACCCTTGCCGGCGAGTATCCCGGCGTGGGTTCTCAACAGAACCTCAGAGTATTCAGTCTTTCTACCGGCGGCCGGGCAGCAGGGTGAGTAGTCACTCCCCTGCCGGCTTAGAGCTGTTTGCATAGGAGGCTAAGCCTCCCTAGGCCGCACTTGAAGTGATAGTATGATGCCGCCACCTTCTCCCCTGCGGTTTAGAAGAATAGTCCTGTTTCGGCAGACCCTAGGCTTAAGAATAGTTATTCTTCTGCCGCCTAGGATGGCGCCGATACTGAAACAAAGTTTCACCCTTGTGTGGAAGTGGCAGCAATCCTGCCGCCTTCTTCTACACTGGATACAGGACCCTTTTCCCTGCCCCTCTCTGTCCTTTAGCGATGGCCTTAGTATCGCAATCCTGTGGCCGTTGTCCTACAATCTCACCGCTTGCCGAGTATATTGTGGTGCCGGCCAGGCTCCTACATAACCACCTGTATAGTCACTCAGTCTTTCCCTTATGGACGCAAAGCTCCGGGAAAGGTTGTGGTGACGACTGCCGGTGGGAGACCCCTAAACCGCTGAGTGTTCTTCAGTCCTCCCGGCCGCGACTGGCGACAGATTTCTGGCTGGATGGAAGCTTAGATGATGCATTCTCCCCTTCCATTTGAACCCTCATTCTGTAGGAAGGCAGTAAGATATAGTACTTACACCCTTATTTATTGTAAACATACAATTTAATAAGGTAGCCCTTCACTACATGCTTTCTCTCTCTCTGTCAGCTAGTGCCGCCAGGTAATACTGCCGGCTGGACCGGTGCTGTTAGGTACTAACTGCCGGCTGGACCGTGCCGCCAGGTACTACCCATGCCGGCCGGACCGTGCCGCCAGGTGCTAGCCTACCTGGCAACATGCCGGCTGAACTACAGTATATGATTATACAGTAGCCAGTATATTTGTAGTATGGTATATACTGCAGACAGAAAACTATAGTATATATTATACAGTAGTTATTTTCCAACATACCTTGTGTATCCTGGCACAGTGTATTGTTGAGACCAATCCTATATTGAAAGAAGAGATTTCCTTCAATACACTGATAGTTAATCAGTTAACAACATACCCCGCAATATTAAAGAATTAAAGAAGGGTCAGTGTTAGTATACACTTATTCTATCCCTAGAGGTTAGAACCCTTCTCTCTGAGTTTGCCTTGATAAGGAATCTCTATAACTTTAATTTTGGGGGCGGTCACAGCAATTGGCTAGACAGGAGACACAAGTATGTGTCTTTCCTATTTCCCTTCTAGCTTACTATCCTAAGCTATAATGGTTAAAATATTAATATTTTGCATAAATTGTTTATCAGGTGAGATAAACGACCGCATACTCATTTTAATTTCCTTTCTTTACAGGAGGACCAAATGAAATGCGATGTGATCTTCTGTAACCACAGGAGTAGGAGCTTCTGTGGTCACAAAGCGTGCAGGTCTCATGCCCCCTGCACCATCACTACCGAAACCCTGCGGTACTGGGACCCCCAAAACTGCAGCATCTGCCGGATGTCAATGAGGCATTGCAAGGCATGGACATCCACCAGGAGGAAAGGATGTCTGAAGTGTCCACGGACACTGAAAAGGATCTGTTGCAAGATGATCCCGAGGAGGAGTCTACTCTACCTCCGGAAGAAGAAGACGATATCGAGTCAGAGTCCCTTCCGTCAGTGCCGTTACCCTCAACATCCTCTACTTCTACCCCTCCATCAGGTGACATGAGCCAGCAACTGGCCCATCATTCGGCCCTCATGGAGAGTATTCGCAAGCAAGGCGAAGCTAGGGAAGCGAAACTTGAGAAAGAGCTCTGTAAAGCTCGACTCACCGCCTCCCGAGGGTCATACAAGTAACCCAGAGTCCAAGACCCCCCATCCTGCTCCGAAATCAATCCCTGGAGGTATACGGAGTTTATGCCAATTACCAACGGCAAACTCTACATATCGGAGAAGATGGGAGCCATCCCCTTAAACGACATCCAGTTCTGGCCAAGCTTTAATGCTTACCCAGACTGCTTCATTTGATTGAAGCAGGAGCCAGCATCAAAAGAGGAAATGGAACCCAAGGAGGTCATGGTATTTGACCAAGACAAGGCACAGGCTCTCTTGTCCAGTAGCCTGAAAAAGGTGGGCTACACGAACTCGAAAGTGTCCGCCTTGGGCAAGAAGCATCCTACCTTTCTTGCTCCTGCTTCAATAGCCTTCCCTTTTACATCGAAGGCTTTTAAAGCTGTTGCCAAGGCAGTGGAGGCAGGTAAATCTTGCCCTACACCAGAGGAGTTTAGATCTCTGTCGTTAGCCCTGCCCATGAAGGATAAGGAATGGACTGAAGTCCACCTAACCTTCTCAGTGAGGAAGTTGGATGCAGATATCGAGGGACGACAGTTCAGCGAAAATCTCCTGAAACTGTCAGACTTTCTCTTGCGTAGGGAGCAAGAGACAAAGGAGAGATTTGCAGCATCACTATCCCTACAGAACTGCATGGAGATGTGTGCAGGCCAAAAAAGCCCCCCAGACATAAACATGGTCATGGCCAAAATGCATATGGCCACCTTAGTAAAGGACCTGTACAGCTTTATGAGGGCCAGGAGAGCATGTAGAGAGTTCGTGTTTGCTGCAGCAACAGTGAAACACGAACCCAGGAAGCTGATATCTTCCAATATCTGGGGTAAAGACCTCTTCCCAAATGAAGTGGTCAAGGAGGTAGTTGATAGAGCCGCCACGAAGAATAGGAACCTTCTCCAGAAGTGGGGCATCTCATCAAAACGGAATTCTTCCCCAGATGTGGGTCCCCAACCTACAAAGAAGACTAAGAAGCCCAGACTACCTTCTCAGCCTGCCCAACAACATCCCACAGTCACCATGACTGTGGTGCTCCAAGTGGTTGCTCAACCACAAACCCCATTCCAAGTGGTGCCTCAGCAGCTGGTTTCCTAGTCACCAGCATTCAATCCTGCATTTGAGAGGCAAGCCACTACCTTTCGTGCAAAAGGTAGAGGCTCCAGACGGGGCTCCTCAAGACGCCCCTCACGAGGTAAGGGAGGACGCGGTCAGGGAGGTAAATCCTCCGGACAATCGAAGCAATGAGATGCTTCAAGTAGGAGGGAGACTCCAACACTTTCAGGATCGTTGGACCTTTGATCCTTGGGCCCACAGCCTAATCAAGAATGGAATTGGATGGAGCTGGAGCAAGCCTCCACCATCATTTCCTCAGTTCTTCCAACACTCGACCCCTTCACTGGAAGAATATACCCTAGAACTCTCAAGAAAATGGGTAATAAGGAGAGCAAAGTCCATCAAATTCCAGGGAAGGCTGTTTTGTGTTCCCAAGAAGGACTCACACAAACTCAGGGTCATTCTGGATTTGTCGCCACTCAACAAGTTCATTGAGAACAAGAAGTTCAGGATGTTAACCCTTCAGCACATAAGGACCCTGTTACCAAAAGGGGCGTACACAGTCTCAATAGACCTGGCAGATGCTTACTGGCATCTCCCAGTCAGTCGCCCCCTCCCCTCCTACCTAGGATTCAAGCTACAGAAGAAAAAGAATGTCTTCAGAGCCATGCCCTTCGGACTAAACATAGCCCCAAGGATCTTTACGAAACTTGCAGACGCAGTCGTTCAACAACTACGCCTAGAAGGTGTTCAGGTAGCAGCGTACCTGGACGACTGGCTGGTGTGGGCAGCATCCAGGACGGCTTGTCTGCAAGCATCCAAGAAAGTGATCCAGTTCCTGGAACATCTGGGATTCAAGATCAACTTCAAGAAGTCTCGACTCTCTCCAGCTCAGGAGTTTCAATGGCTGGGAATCCATTAGAGCTTGAAGTCACACCACCTCTCCATTCCCCCAGGGAAGAAGAGAGAGTTTGCGGGGTCTGTCGAGAGAATACTGAAATCCGACAGGATCTCAAGACGCCAACAGAAAAGAGTACTGGGCTCTCTCCAGTTCGCAGCAGTAACAAACCCAGTGCTAAGAGCACAGCTGAAAGATGCATCAGGAGTCTGGAGAAGATACACATCAAACGCTCGAGGAGATCTAAAAAGACCGATACCGTCCTTACTACGATCACTTCTCAAGCCATGGTCGAAGGCCAAGAACCTAAAGAGGACTGTACCCTTGCAACCACCTCCACCATTGGTGACAATCCCCACGGATGCCTCGACGGAAGGATGGGGAGGTCACTCCCATCAAAAGAAAGTCCAAGGGACTTGGTCTTCTCTGTTCAAGACCTTTCACATCAACATTTTGGAGGCCATGGCAGTCCTCTTGATGTTGAAAAAACTCTCCCCTCACAGATCAGCCCACATCAGGCTGATCTTGCACAGCGAAGTGATAAAGAGATGTCTGAACCGAAAAGGCTTGAGATCGCCGCACATCAACCATGTGATATTAGCCATCTTCCATCTAGCGGAAAAGAACAGATGGCACTTATCAGCAGTTCACCTTCAAGGGTTCTGCAACGTGACAGTGGACGCTCTATCCAGGCTCAAGCCGATAGAGTCAGAGTGGTCCCTAGACGCAGACTCATTCTCCTTCATCTTGCAACAAGTCCCGGAACTGCAGATCGACCTCTTCGCCACGAGCGACAACAAGAAACTACCTCGATATGTAGCCCCATACAAGGACCAACTAGCGGAGGCGACGGACTCCATGTCCCTCGATTGGAACAAATGGACCCAGATTTACCTGTTCTCTCCGACCAATCTCCTGCTGAAGGTCCTCAACAAGGTGAGATCCTTCCAAGGAACGGCAGCTCTAGTGGCTTACAAGTGGCCTAAGAGCAACTGGTTCCCTCTGATAATGGAACTGAGGCCGAGGCTGGTTCCTCTACCGAACCAAGCACTATCTCAATGGGTTCAGAAGTCGACTGTCTTCGCTTCATCACAGAGAACCCAAAACCTTCATCTCATGATTTTCTCGCCTTGGTGGTTAAGAAAAGATTTGGGATCTCAAAAGGCAGTATAGACTTCTTAGAAGAATACAAGTCTAAGTCAACTAGAAGACAGTATGAATCGTCTTGGAAAAAGTGGGTTGCTTTCATTAAAGCAAAAGGACCGAAAGAAATCTCAATAGACTTTTGTCTGCCCTTCTTTATCCACCTTCATGAACAAGGTCTGGCAGCCAACACGATAACTATGTGTAAGTCGACCCTGACTAGACCTCTTCTATATGCCTTTCAAGTGGACCTGATGAACGAAAACTTTAACAAGATCCCGAAGGCATGTACTAGACTTAGGCCTGCAGCTCCTCCGAAGCCCATTTCATGGTCCTTGGACAAGGTCCTATATTATGCTTCAAAAGTGAACAATGAAGATTATTCTCTTAAGGATCTAACCCAAAAGGTTTTTTCCTGTTTGCTATAGCCTCTGGGGCTAGAGTTAGTGAAATAGTGGCCCTATCCAGAAACAAGTGCCATATTCAGTTCACAGAAGTGTGAGAACTGAATCTTTTTCCTGATCCAACCTTTCTGGCCAAAGACAAGCTACCCAATAAGAGATGGGGTCCCTGGAGAATCTGCCCTCTGAAGGAAGATGTCTCTCTGTGTCCAGTTGAATGTCTAAAGGTCTATCTTCGAAGAACTTCAGACTTCAGGGGAGGACAGCTCTTTAAAGGAGAAACTTCAGGATCAAACTTATCCCTAAAACAACTGAGGGCGAAGCTCATATACTTCATTCGCAGAGCGGATCCTGACAGTACACCCGCAGGTCATGATCCAAGGAAAGTTGCTTCATCACTGAACTTTTTTCAGTATCCATATACTGAAATAAGTTGAGTGTCTTCGCTCATAAACTGGATGGAAATCATCCAGTGTTCTATAAACATTATGCGAAGCAAGTGCACGAACTGAAGCATTACGTGGTGGCAGCAGGTAGTGTTTTAAAACCTGTCGTCTAGTACTGCGATGAACAGTGAATTGATTGGGACGATCAATTAGGGTGAAAAGGTGTTGACACCTTCCAGTGCAACACTTTTTAAGTGGGTGTCACCATGGTGACACTAAAGACTGTTCAAAATTTCATGTGTAGAATTATACAGATAACACTTGTGCCGTGTGTACTTGTACAGTGTTGATAGTATACAATATTTACAGAAAATTATATTGGAAAATTTTATCAAAATTTTCAAATCTCATAGTGGCACTAATCATTTCTTCCCTTTCAGGTAGAAAACTTTCTGTATAAAGTTGCATGTGTAATTCTTTTAATGTTACTATTCTTTTTCTATTCATTTATTGTAAATAAATGTCTAGTAAAGTGTAATTGCATCTTATTTCGCCCCACCGTTAGAACAATAAAGAATAGCCAGAGTTCTTTTACTTACTTATCTAAGTAAACCTCACATTATTGTATGCTTACAAACTATGAATAGAGTTGATACTTATTGTTCCAACAACATATACAAACCGAGAGACTCTTGTATATCTAGTTGATACTTATGTTTGTTCTTACAATATATGCAAACCTTGAGACCCTTTTTCTACTGTCTAGTATGACTCTTCCCTGCAGGGGGCAAGAAGCCCTAACATGGTACATGATTAGAGGTAATGACGTATAACGGTAACGTCATATGTCTCAATGGTCCAGATGACCATAGAAAAAATTGTCCCAAGGTTAAGGCACCTACGAAAATCCACAGATACAGTACTTTCTGGTAATTCTCTGGTAAACTTCCATCAGGACAACATGGCTTGAGCCCAAAAAACGTATTTTGAAGCGATGCGAAAAATCTATTTTTGGGTGAGATGGCCATGTCGTCCTGATGGACCCGCACTGCTTTTCCATAGAAAAGGCTTAGGCAAAATCCCTCCCGAAACTACTATATCTGTAGCACCATGCTCAATGCTACAAGGAATGAGCGCCATCTTAGATACTCATAGTAGTACGGGAGGAAGGGTAACCTTGATAATGGTTCCCCTTCTGTTTTTCGCCACTCTTCCCCCTCGAAAAGAAAACGCTATTCGGGGTGAAGATTGCTATGTGTCGTATCAAGATATACGTCCCCTGATTTTATGGGATATCCTTAAGAGAAATTTTAAGGATATTCGTGCCAGAAGTTAGAATTCTGGAGACCTAAAGGTTAATTCTCTGGGAATATCACAGTAGCCAAATATCCCTTAGAAAGCTACCAATAGGAACCTTCCATCAGGACGACATGGCCATCTCACCCAAAAATAGATTTTTCGCTTCGCTTCAAAATCCGTTTTTTGGGCTCAGCCATGTCGTCCTGAAGGAAGTTTACCAGAGAATTACTTGAAAGTACTATATCTGTAGGTTTGTATAAGTGCCTTTACCTTGAATCAGCTTCTATATGGTCACCCAGACCACATAAATATATGACAAAATCGTTATTCGTCATATCCGCTAAGTTTGGCACTAACTTAGGGCATCCTGCCCCCTAGAGGGAAACTGTCAACACTGACTATAGAAGTGAGAAGGTTTTGTATACATAAGAACAAAATGGAATTAACTTACCATAAGCATATTCACACGTACAAGATATTTCAAGTGTTTTATTTTAGGAAATAATTAAAAGACTCAGGCTAGTTTTATTCAGCTACTTGTGGGGCGAATAAGACGCGAATAAATTTCTAGTATTTTTTTGTATAGACCAACATAAATACAACAACAAATTTATCTAAAACAGAATCTTGTACAACATAACCAACATTCTTAAAGTACATATATATTTATCACCTGTAAGGGAAGAAATATATGTTAAAAAGGGCCACTCATAGATATTGCAAAATTATTAAGAAAATTTCACTGTAGATGTTGGATAAGTTCAAACACTGCGTACGAATGTACACACGGCACTGGTGTTATTCGTTAGATTCTACACCTATAAAGAACAGTCCAAGGAGCACCAGGGTGACTCTTAATAAAAGGTATTACACTTGAAGGTGTTAACCCCATTCCATCCATTCACTGTAAAGTCCCAAACAGTTCACTGTTCATCGCAGCACTAGACAACAGGTTTTATAACACTACCTGCTGCCACCACAAAGTGTTTGATTTCATGCACTTGCTTCGCATAATCTTTATAAAAGACTCTAGAGGAATTCCAACCTGTATATGAGTGGAGTCTATCAAAGTCCATAAGCTGAAAGAAGTTCAGCGAGGAAGCAATTTATCTCGGATCATGACCTGCGGGTGTACTGTCAGGATCCGCTCTGCAAATAAAGTAGGTGAGCTTCGCCCTCAGTTGTTTCAAGGATAAGTTTGATCCTGAGGTTTCACCTATGAAGAGCTGTCCTCCCTTGAAGTCTGAAGTTCTTCGAAGATAGACCTTTAGACACTCTACTGGACATAGAGAGAGACATCTTCCTTCAGAGGGCAGATTCTCCAAGGACCCCACCTTTTAGTGGGTAGCTCGTTTTTGGCGAGACAGGTAGGATCGGGAAAAAGATTCAGTTCTCCCTCTTCTGTGAACTGAATATGGCCCTCGTCTCTTGATAGGGCTACTATTTCACTCACTCTAGCCCCTGAGCCTATAGCGAACAAAAATATCACTTTTTGTGTTAGATCCTTTAGGGAGCAATCTGCATTGTTCAAGTTTGAAGCATAGTGCAAGACTTTGTCCAAAGACCATGAAATGTGCTTTGGAGGGGCTGCTGGTTTAAGTCTAGCGCATGCCTTCCAAATCTTGTTGAAGATTTCGTTCGACAGGTCCACATGGAAGGCGTATAGAAGAGGTCTAGTCAAAGCTGACTTACACGTAGTTATCGTGGTGGAAGCCAAGCCTTGTTCGGGAAGGTGGATGCAGAAGGACAGGCAGAAGTCTATCGAGATTTCTGTCGGCTTTTTTGCTTTAACAAAAGAGACCCAATTCTTCCAAGACGATTCATATTGTCTTCTGGTTGATTTAGACTTGTATTCTTCTATAAAGTCGATGCTGTCTTTCGAGATCCCAAACCTTTTCTTGACTGCTAAGGCAAGAAAATCATGAGATGAAGGTTTTGGGTTCTCAGTGATGAAGCGAAGATAGTCGACTTCTGAACCAGTTGGGATAGAACTGGGTTCGGTAGAGGAAACAGCCTCAGCTTCAGTTCTATCACCAGAGGGAACCAATTGGTCTTGGGCCACTTGGGGGCCACCACTACTGCTGTCCCCTTGAAGGATCTCAGCTTGTTGAGGACCTTCAGCAGGAGATTTGTTGGCAGGAACAGATAGATGTGAGTCCATCTGTTCCAATCGAGGGACATGGCGTCCATCGCTTCTGCCCGAGGGTCCTCGTATGGGGCTACGTATCGAGGTAGTTTCTTGTTGTCGCTCGTTGCGAAGAGGTCGATCTGCAATTCTGGGACTTTTTACAAGATGAAGGAGAACGAGTCTGCATCTAGGGACCTTTCTGACTCTATCGGCTTTCGCCTGGATAGAGCGTCCACCGTCACATTGCAGAACCCTTGTAGATGAACTGCTGATAAGTGCCATCTTTTCTTTCTTGCCAAGCGAAAATTGGGCAACATCACGTGGTTGATGTAGGGCGATCTCAAGCCTTGTCTGTTCAGACATCTCACTATCACTTCGCTGTCCAAGACCAGCTTGATGTAGGCTGATCTGTGAGGGGATAGCTTCTTCAACGTCAGGAGGACTGCCATGGCCTCCAAAATGTTGATGTGAAAGGTCTTGAACAGGGATGACCAGGTCCCTTGAGGTTTCCTTTGATGGAAATGACCTCCCCATCCTTCCGTTGAGGCATCTGTGTGGATGACTACTGATGGTTGAGGTGGTTGTAAGGGAATAGTCCTTGCTAGGCTCTTGACCTTCGACCACGGCCTCAGAAGTGATCGCAGTAAGGTCGGTGTCGGTCTCTGTTGATCTCTTCGAGCGTTTGATGCGTATCTTCTCCAGACTTCTGACGCATCTTTTAGCACTGGGTCTGTTACTGCTGCAAACTGGAGAGAGCCCAGTACTCTTTCCTGTTGGCGTCTTGAAATCCTGTTGGATTTCAGTAGTCTCTTGACAGAACCCGCGATCTCTCTCCTCTTCTTTGGTGGAATGGAGAGGCGGTGTGACTGCAAGTTCCAATGGATTCCCAACCATTGAAACTCTTGAGCTGGAGAGAGGCGAGACTTCTTGTAGTTGATCTTGAAGCCCAGATGTTTCAGGAACTGGATCACCTTTCTGGCTGCCTGCAGACAAGCAGTCTTGGATGCTGCCCACACCAGCCAGTCGTCCAGGTATGCAGCTACCTGAACGCTTCTAAGCGTAGCTGTTGCACGACTGTGTCTACAAGTTTTGTGAAAATACTTGGGGCTATGTTTAGTCCAAAGGGCATGGTTCTGAAGACATACTTTGTCTTCCGTAGCTTGAATCCTCGGTAGGAGGAGAGGGGGTGGCTGACTGGAAGGTGCCAGTAAGCATCTGCCAGGTCTATTGAGACTGTGTACGCCCCTTTTGGTAACAGGGTCCTTATGTGTTGTAGGGTTAACATCCTGAACTTGTTGTTCTCGATGAACTTGTTGAGTGGAGACAAGTCTAGAATGACTCTGAGTTTGTCCGAGTCCTTCTTGGGAACACAAAACAGCCTTCCCTGGAATTTGATGGACTTTGCTTTCCTTATAACCTTTTTGTTCAAGAGTTCTAAGGTATATTCTTCCAATAACGGGGTGGAGTGTTGGAAGAATTGAGGAAATGAAGGTGGAGATCTGTTCCATTTCCATCCTAGTCCATTCTTGATTAGGCTGTGGGCCCAGGGATCAAAGGTCCAACAATCCTGAAAGTGGAGAAGTCTTCCTCCTACCTGGAGCATCTCATTGCTTGGATGATCCGGAGGGTTTGCCACCCTGACCACGTCCTCCTCTACCTCGTGAGGGGTTTCTTGAGGAGCCTCGTCTAGAACCTCTACCTTTCAGGCGAAAGGTGGTGGTGTGCCTCTCAAAATCCAGGTTAAAGTCTGGTGACTGGGCTATCAGCTGTTGAGGCACCACCTGGAAAGTGGTTTGCGGCTGAGCAACCATTTAGGGCACCGTGGTCATGATTACCATGGGATGTTGCATATGTCGAGAAGGCAGTCTTGGCTTCTTCGTCTTCCTCTTAGGTTGGGGACCAGCATCAGGGGAAGATTTTCTCTTAGCAGAGATGCCCCACTTTTGGAGAAGATTCCTATTCTCCGTGGTGGATTTGGCGACTACCTCTTGGACTGCTTCCTTTGGGAAGAGGTCCTTGCCCCAGATACAGGAAGTGATAAATTTCCTGGGCTCGTGTTTGACCATTGCATCGGCAAACACAAACTCTCTGCAGGCCCTCCTTGCCTTCACAAAAGCGTGCAAGTCCTTAACCAGGGTAGCCATGTGCATCTTGACTAGGACTGTATACATGTCTGGGGTGCTTGCAATACCTGCACACATCTCCATGTAGTTCTGGAGGGACAGAGAGGTGGCTAGTCTCTCTTTTGTCTCCTGTTCTCTTCTCAGGAGAAAGTTCGATAGCTTTGGGAGGTTCTCACTGAACTGCTGTCCTGCGATGTCCGAGTCGAGCTTCGATACCGGGAAGGTTAGGTGGACCTCGTTCCAATCCTTCTCGCCCGTGGGCAAGGCCACAGACAATGGCCTACACTCCTCTAGCGTAGGACATGGTTTGCCTGCATCAACTGCCTTAAGCACACTGTGGAGAGCTTTCGACAAGAAGGGGAAAGCTCTGGATGAAGGAGCATGGAAGGTAAGGTGCTTCTTGCTCAACGCAGAAACTTTAGAGTTGGTATGGCCTGCCTTCTTCAGGCTACTCTTCAAGAGAGCCTGTGCCTTGTCGTGGTCAAAAACCATGACTTCCTTGGGTTCCGTCTCTTCCTTAGAAGCCGGCTCACTCTTCAGCTGTTAGAAACATTCCGGGTAAGCCGAAAGGTTTGGCCAGGATTGAATGTCGTCAAGGGGGATGGCCCCATCTCCTCCGAGATGTAGTTTCCCATTCATCATGGGCATGAACTCTGCATACCTCCAGGGATTGGTTTCGGAGCATGGTGGCAGGTCAGACACTTTGGGTCGCTTGTATGACCCACGAGAAGCAACTACACGTCTTCCTTCCCTGAATTCCTTCCTCATATCTACGTTTTCCTTACGT
>NC_090729.1:106114040-106121540 GCF_036898095.1 Palaemon carinicauda
TTATATATGGTCGTCCTGGGCGTGTCAAGCTATCCTTAATCACGTGACTTTTTCCCGGCTTCCACGTCTCATTCGTCTATGTTCCGTTCGACATTCAAGAACGGATCCTGTCGTTTGGGGGGGGGTTGTTTACGGGAAAGTACCCTGGAGTCAGCGAAATTAGTTGAAAACATCCTACCTAACTCCCGTTCACTCTCCTGTCTCTCCACAACTCTTTCTATATCTTTACAATTACTACTAACTGCATTTGTCTCCCCATTTCCTATTAACTAACAAAACCCACAAATAAAGACACCAATATCATACACAAACCTTCTGCACACGAAACTTACTCAAAAATAAGCATCTGTCTGACACCACTCGGCCAGCTACTAGGATTCTTATAGAATCCTCACATACAACAAAACAACAAACCTATTCTTTAGGTTTCCCAGTAATAACTAGTAGCAACTCATTAATCCTTTCCAATTTTCTGAAAACCAAATACTTCACCACATTATATGTTACCACAGTAATAAGCACAATCAAAAACACATTACACATAGTCAGAAATGGTGCAACATCTTTCTTGTAAAACAGAACATAATCATTATCAAGTGGCATTGCCACATTTTCTACCACTGTTAATTTGTCTAGCTGAAAATGATTAATCTTGTTCTCGTAACTCTTTGCAATGGAAGATTGATTTAACTCATAATGCAAAAACACACTTGGTACATAATAGAGATAATCATTTATCACTACTGAGCAAGAATCTGCAAATGACTTCAAGTTTCCTAACTGAAATGTTTGAGTCTTCCCATCACAAGTAACTTCTGCATTTTTAGTATTTTGTACATAAACAAAAATCTCATTACCTAAATGTAATGCCCTGTATGGCAAAGCAAAAGTTTCAAATTTACACTCTCTCATCAACTCATAATTCTCAAAGAAAATACCTTGGATACACGGAAAATTGCTCATAGGTTGCTTAATTTGCACAAAATTGCACATGGATTGACTTTCACTTATCAACACACACTGTTCTAAATCACCTTCTTCTAAAATAATCATCAACAACTTGTTCTTATCCAATGCTAGACGAACCTTCGGATGGTTCCAAATTATTGTTGCATTTCCTATCTTAACTGGGAAAGGATGTATTGTATACAGGTCAAACAAATTCATACCCTTGAAGGGGATCAATACCAACAAATACCCTTTTGTTACTTTCACAGTTGACATTGTGTAATACCAAAATATATCTTCTAGCAAAGGCTTGGAATGGCTATTTACCATACACCAATCGATAATTTCTTTCAAAGTTTTTGGAGAAATGATAGCAGGGCTGAGTATTCCCTTTTGTGCATTTATTAGTCCGTTCACAGATTCCTTGTGATCACCAATCTCGATTTCTACTTCATGAACCAACTTAAACACTTGTTCTATGTCACCTATTTTATCAGAAACATTCACGTTAACTTGATTAATAAATTCCACCATCTTTTTTATGTTCTCTACATTCTTATTATTATTTTCTATTAGAGTACTTATAAGATTACCCTTCTGATTAGCCCATTTCTCGATTAGTTCTACACGATCAGTCAAACCTTTTACATCGTTTTCTGTAGCCACTCCAAACAAAGCACTAAATGCACTTCCTACAAAAGGTAACAAAGATCTCTTGTTTCTTTGAGGCCTGACAATGTCTTCAATTTTACCCTGTAAATTTCTTAATACTTCTACAAAGGCAGAATCACTATGGGTTAGTATGCACTTCCGTAGTTCTTTATCTAACTGGTTCAAATGTTCTTCCCTTTCTAATATTGAATTGACATTAATTTTTACTACAGCAAAATCTGTTAACAGTTCACCTTTTCATGGTTTTGTATCAAGGCCCCACTTTTAATGTCTATTTCGCAAGTGATACCGACCACCAGGGGTAGGATCAGAAGGAAGTTTTTCCACCACTTCCTGTAGAAGTTGAGAGGACCATGGATTAGTTTTTACAACCTTCATATGATTCCAATGGGCATACCTTACATCTAAATTCTGTTCATGTATCAGCTTAAATTTATTATTCCTTTCCCTTTCTAACACTCTATAAGGACCTTCAAATTTGGGAGATACCTTTTCATTTGGTCCTTCCTTTACATGTACCTTTATATATACTTGTGAGCCTATCTTCAGGTCAGTCATGGAACTAGTTGTGTCATAGTATTTCTTATTTACCTGTTGGCCCTTTTCTAAAGATTGTCTGGTTTGTCTTATTATTTGAAAGGTTCTTTGCAGTTTCCAAGCTATATAGTCCTGGTAATCATATGTGTGCCTAGGAGGTTTTGCGTCATCTAACAATGAGTTTGGCAGTCTTTTCTGATAACCATAAAGCAAAAAGTGTGGGGTTTCTCCTACTGTCTCATTTACTGTGTTATTCAAAGTAAACTGAACGTCCTCTAACGCTAGGTCCCAATCTTCTGTAGTTGGACTAATGATAGTTCGCAGTACATCCAGTATCTTCTTATTGGCCCTTTCCACTGTCCCATTTGAACTCGGCTTATAAGGGGTTATCTCGCATTTCTTTATCTCAAAAAATTCACAAAGCTTTTTCATTACCTCACTGGTGAATTCGGGTGCATTGTCCGACAAAAGTACCTCCGGACACGAATGTCTTGTGAGTATTCTGGTCTTTAAAGCTTCTGCAACAGAAACTGCAGTTCTATCTCTGACTGGGACAATTTCTAAATACCGAGTCAAATAATCAATGAATACCAGTATATTATTTATTTCCTCTCAAAGTTTTTGGAAAGGGTCCTATATGATCCATCTGAACTACCTCAAAAGGGTTTAAATTACTAGGATATTTTTCTAAAGGAGCTCTGACATTTACATGACCTTTATGCCTATTACAAGTTTGACATTCATTTACAAATTGCTTTGCTTCTTCGCTGCACTTAGGCCAAAAATAATTTCTATTTATTGTTCTCAGAGTCTTTTTGATTCCTGGATGTCCTGCCAACTTGTGGGTATGTGTTAGAGTTAATACTTCTTTAGTCAGGTGTCAGGCACATATAGTCTAGAGCAAGCACTCCTATCCTTAGCCTTCTTATATAATATCCCATTTATTAATTCAAAATCTGACCTAGAGGTTTCATCTTGTAGCAAATCTCCTATTATTTTCCTGATACCTTCTTGTTTCTCTTGTTCGATTTTAACTCTCTCCAAATCTAAGTCTACGACCTGACAGCTGAAACAAAAAGTGTTAGTTGTGATAATTCTTTCAGTATCCTCTTGTGCTCTAGATAATCCATCTGCTAAAGTATTAAACTTACCTGGAATGTATCTAAATTCTGGAGCAAACTCTAGCACACTAATAAACCATCGATTAAACTTTAAGTTATTAGTGAAAGCTCTTTTCTTAAATAGGTCACAGATGGGTTTATGGTCAGTAAGTACATTTACTTTGTGTCCTAACAAAATGTGCCGAAACTTTCTCAGTGCCCAATAAATGGCTAAACATTCCTTTTCTGTGGTATTGTAATTTCGTTCGGCCGCATTCAGGACTCTACTTGCATAATATACTACCCTCATTCGGGTTTTTGCCTTCTGTAACAAAACCGCTCCTATTCCTGTATTCGAAGCATCACATGCTAAGTAAAATTGCTTGCTAAAGTCTGGATACACTAAGATAGGATCTTGGATTAATTTCTCCTTCAACTTTTGAAAAGCCTCCTCTTGCTCTGCTTTCCATTCAAACTCTACATCCTTCTTAGTTAATTCTGTCAATGGTTTAGCTATAGTAGCAAAATTTTTGACAAATGGTCTATAGTATCCTATCATCCCTAAAAATCTTCTTACACCTTTCAAATTTTGTGGAGCAGGATATTCCACAATCGCCTTTATTTTTCCTTCTTGCATGCGTAATCCATCAGCACTGATCACATGTCCTAAATATTCTAATGATTTCCTCAAGAATTGACATTTCTTAACCTTTATCTTTAATCCTGCCAGTCTTAGTCGTTCTAAAACGATTTCTATGGTTCCGAAATGGCTCTCTATATCTTTGCTAAATATAATGACATCATCTAAATAGACTGACACATTCTCTATGTCTCCTAAGATCTGTAACATTAACCTTACAAAAGTCAATGGAGCTGATGTTAACCCAAATGGCATTACCTGAAATTCTAAGTGTTCTTTATGTGTGCTGAAGGCAGTTAATGGCTTTGATTCTTCGTCTAAAGGTACTTGCCAATATCCACTTAGTAGATCTAAGGATGAGAAGATCTTTGCTCCTCCTAACTGAGCCAAAACATCGTTTATTACAGGCATGGGCATCCTATCAGGAACTGTGTTCGCATTCAACTTGCGATAATCAATCACTAATCTGTAACTTCCATCTTTCTTTGGAATCAACAACATGGGAGAATTATAAGGTGATTTAGAGGGTATGACCACTCCTTCTTCTTTCATTTCTTCTATCATTTTATCTACTATTGGACGTTGGCTGATAGGTAATTTATAATTAGGTATGAAAAAGGGTTTAGCTCCATCATCTAGGATT
This sequence comes from Palaemon carinicauda, assembly GCF_036898095.1. Lineage (NCBI taxonomy): Eukaryota > Metazoa > Arthropoda > Malacostraca > Decapoda > Palaemonidae > Palaemon > Palaemon carinicauda. The sequence goes on from NC_090729.1 coordinate 106,118,581, forward strand.
ATCTTATGTCTTAACACCTCAGTCCTACCTAACCTATCACCTGTAATTGCTATGCCCGGCCTATATTTATTTAAGGTTTCTATTAACCTTTTACGGTACTCAGGAAAATCGGTGTTATCTATCTCCCTATCTATTCCTGCATCAATGTTTCCTATGGTAAAGAATGCTTCCTCCTCTAACGGAATCATTTTGTGTGTAACTTCTATTCCTGTACAAAATTCTGTACCCGCTAACAAATGGAGTCTTTTATCAGAATAATTCATGACATAAGTAGTACAGGCTAATCCCTCCATCTGAACTAATGAGTTATCCATTCTGACATATTCTGGTAATCCTTCTGGGGTCAAGATTACATCATTATTTGTGTGTAGGCGGGTTATCAAATATACTCTAGTAAGAGTATTGGGCAGTAGTACTACATCTCTAGCTAGCCTAAATCTTATTTTGTTTGCATCTGCTGTGCTGATCAGACTTATCTCCCCAGTTTGTACTTGAGTACAAAAACATGAATCTTCATCTCCTCCTTTTTGAGATTCTGTTTCTCTTAAGTGTCTTAATTCTTGTGAATTCAATGTGCCTAGCAGCAAAACTTCTTGGAATTCCCTTTTATCTATTCTCTCAGATTCTCTGTCGACATTTTCATCCTTAGTATGTGTGCTACCTTTACAAGAAGTAATTTCCCCCTTTCTGGGTGCAATTGCTAAATTCTCTTCTTTCTCCCTTTCTTCTGATTTTACTTTGATTTCCCTTTCTCTTTCTGAACCGGAGTGTGTTTCAACTATCGAAGCGGTCCCCTGCAAATTGGCCAAATTTGTAGTGGACTTGTCATCAACAAGTTGGAAACAGACTTCCTGATTATTTCCCTTTAGAACTAATCTTCTGTCTTGACAATCAAAAACTATGCCAAAATCTTGCATTGTTGCAAAAGAAATCAAAGCTCGAGCGGGAAATGCTACTTCTTGCAAAACCAAAAATGGCACTTGACACTTCTTCTCTAGCAATTCAATGTTTAAATCTATGGCTCCTACATTGTTAAGCTGATTGCCAGTTATCCCCTGAATTAATGTATCCTCACTCCTAATTGCAGAAATAGGTATATTCAAATAATCAGTTAAGGTATGGAGCCCTATGAGATTTACAGTACTTCCTGAATCTAACAAACTAAGACATTCTTTACCTTCTATCTTGATATTTGTCTTGGGTAATGATTGCTGTCGGAAGGATAAATATGTTGCTGGCAACGTGGATGTACCTCCGCTACCTGCAACATCCTTCCATTCTTTGGTTTCCCTATTTCCTGGACTCCTATCCTGCTCTTCTAGTCACTTTCTGTTACCTTGTTTTTCTTCGGAGTAATTAGTAGGGTTTGAGTTATCCCTTGCCGGTACCTGAGGAGTATTTTCGGAGGGTTTACTATGTTTCTTACCTTGGTACCAACATTCTTGGTCTGTGTGACCTCCTCTTTGACAATACTGGCAATACCTATTCTTTGGTCTAGCTCCCTTATGATGATAATTCCCTCTAGATTTATATGTTTCATTATAATTTCCTCTTCTTTCTTCATTTGACTTGCCAGGGGGCTGGTTATTTTGATAATCTTTAGGGTAATGTTTATTCCTACCGGTCTCGTTTTTCTGTATAATTTCTTGACATTCGTTCGGTGTTTTTGTGGTTTTCTGGGCAGGATCTAACTTTAGGTCTTCCAACAAGGCCGCATACATCTTACTGTAGGCCACAAGATTTAGAACTTCATCTATATCTACCAGGTTCTTATTATCCTTACTAAACTTGGTTCCGTCTCCTACCGTGATTGTGGGCAATGACAAAAAGTCTTCCCTAACTGCTCTTACCTGATCCCTAACCTGGGCACGCCAACTGGCCCTGGATTCACCTTCACATTTATTAGTTGAGGTAAGCCTATACAAGTTCGACAACCGATCGGTCTCCTTGGCCGATCGCCACAATAGTCTGCATTCCTCCTTGAACTCGTTGAAAGTGGTAATTTTTTCAAAGGCCTTACCGTTTAATGTAGGGTGAGCATCCCCTACGTCTACGTTGACTAACATCATTGCCTGTTTAATTTTTGCAACATCGTCAGTTATTTTAAAACTAGCGATCCTATTCTCTGTGTCCGCTAACCACTTATCTACACTGTATTTCTCTAACCTTTGTTTGTCGGGATTATCCCTACTTACATTTCCACAAAACCGTGTGGTTTGTGTGATCAGCCCAGCGGAATTCATATCGGCAATATTTGCTCTTACCGGACTCGAACTTCGGTTTCTAGTCAGATTTTGACGTCTTCCTACACTAGCACTTCGCGACCGTCTGTCTGCAGTTAATCTCAAGTCGTATTGATATTGTGTAAGTCTTTGGAAAATATTGTCCAGACTCATATCACAAAAAAAAAGGAAAAATTAAAACACCAAAATTTTCTTACGAGAGACAAATGCCCTAACTTCCTATTCTATAGAGAGACAGTACTTATACAAAACAAGAGAGTGAACGAAAACATGCAAACTACTCACATATCCATTGGTTCACGACTCCTTTGGTTTCCCTCTGTTTTTCTTGAGATTGTTTTGTATTTCTTCGACACATAAAAGGGGGTTTCAGCACTTTCCTGAAATAAAGCCAGTATTAGTTCAAACTTAATACAACACGGCACAGTATCCCTTAACGATGCCACCATTTGTGAAGATGTCTTTGATTTAGTTAGCAATAACTTCTTAATTAGTCTAGTATCTTACCTCTTCCTTTAGTTTAATATTAATTGAATTTCTCTCAGGAGTTTACATAAGCAAAGTTTCGTGGGTGAGGGATACGAATGCTGGTTTCTTTCTTTACTAGACACAAAAAGGGGTTTGAACAGGCACTTACAAGCAGTCAAAAACAAAAGCGTGGTTTCTACATTAACACTTAGTGATGAACTCAGACGTCTTGACACTGGCTGGAGAATT
>NC_090729.1:106144040-106146540 GCF_036898095.1 Palaemon carinicauda
GAGGGCCACGGACACTACGTCCATACAAAAGTTCAAATGGGCTCAACTTTAGAGTATCGTTGGGAATTTCACGATAAGCGAAAAGAACAACGGGAATATACCGGTCCCATTCTGTTGGATTATCACTACAAACTTTCTTTAACATATTTTTAAGTACACCATTCATCCGTTCTACAGTTCAATTACATGCAGCATGATATGGGCTTGTGAATAAAGCTCTAATTGATAATAATCTATGTATTTCTGCCATGAGATCTGACTTAAACTGAGTTCCCCTGCCGCTTAGTATTTCTTTTGGTACCCCAACTCTACAAAATACTTCTACTAAACTTTCAGCTATAGTAACCGTATCAATATTTCTGAGAGGTACAGCTTCAAGGTAGCGTGTAGCTAAATCAAATATTGTAAGAATATACTTGTGACCACGACTTGAGGCTGGAACAATCTGACCCACAATATCAATAGCCACTCTACTGAATGGTTCAGAAACTATAAGCATTTTACACAAAGACACTTTCTTCACTCTTTTCCCAAATTTCTGACATTTATGACAAGACTTGCAATATCTATCAATCTCTGCATTAGCCCCCTGCCAATAAAATTTACCAAGCACATTGTCAATAGTTTTCCTAGATGAAAAATGACCAGAAATGAGCGATTCATGTGCAAGTTTCATAACTATCTCTTTATACTCAAGAGGAACTACAATTTGCATTTTACCAACATCTAGCTGATTTTTACTTTGCACACATTTACGATAAATCACCTTATTAATTACTACATACTTAACAACTCTCCCTTTGCAAGTTATTTCTTCCTCCTCCTTCAAGCTTTTCCTAATTGACTTCAGAGAATCACATGTCCACTGTTTATTACTAAAATCTACTGGATTTACTTTAACTTCAGACAAGACATCAGACAACGGGTTTAATGTAGTTTCCCTAAGACTCTGTTTTCTTGTAACCACATTAACATGTAACTTATTTACATCTACTTCGTTATCTGTCACAGGTATTTTACTCAACAATTCTATTCCTGCCTGTATGTGTTGTTTCAATCCAGGTATTAACCCAACAATTACATCAGAACATTTAATTGGTGCTACGATAGCATTTACTCTACCGGAAAAGAATTTACTTCTAAGGTAACATCTAATTTTGGGCAGATATATTGGAACACTCATGCAATTATACACCTTCACAGTTTTAGCCTTACCGAGATAACGTGTTGGAATCAAAGTTTCGTTAAGAACAACAGTATTACACCCAGTATCAAACAAGACCTCTACTGTTTTGTTAAAAACCCTTCCTTTCACATCCACAATAGCATTCTTGGATTTTTCTTCACTAGCTAGAGCGATACTGATCTTAGGAATATTAGAATATTTAGATTGAGCAAAATTAACAGGATTATTTGGACAATTGGGTTTAATATGCCCAATTTCTTTACATGGGTGGCACTGCAATGTTCTAAGATTATCAGCACCTACTTGCATTCCTAACTTTGAACATTTATCAGACTTAAATTCAGAATTTCTACATTTAGTAATTCCGTGAGCAATCAGATACCTATCAGCAGCTAACGCCATTTCATGAGAATTTTTACAAACCCCTTCTAAAAGAAAAGTTCGCAAATCCCTTGAACTATTAGCCAACAACTGATCCATGATCATAAAATCACAGACATCATAAGATTTATTAACATCCGCTAATTGCAACCACTTATCAAAATTCTGTCTTGATCTATATGAATACTGCACAAAGCTTTCATTAGTTTCAATATATCCCTCTCTAAATTTCTTTCGATATACCTGAGGATTGACCTGAAACGCTTTCAATAAGGCTGCCTTCAATTCCTGATAATTACTTGCAATAGCAGGGTCAAGTCAACAGTACACTTTCAAAGCTCGTCCCCTTAATAATGTGCCTAACATAATACCATAGTCTTTCTGCCCCCATTTATGAAATTCAGCTAATTTCTCAAATCTATTCATGTACACATCAATTTCATCAATTTTCTCATCAAAGGGGGGAATTTTTGGCAAAGATATTACATTCTCGCTATCTACACCACCTATAGCACCCCTATTTCTCAACCCTGCTTTGGCTAACTCATGTTTCCTGACTTCCTCCTTCTCCTCCCTTTCTCTTTCAAGACATTCCAATTTAAAAATCCTATCCTTCTCCTTTTCTGCCAACTCTAACTGAAATCTTTTCTCCTCTCTCTCAGCTATTCTATCCTCTCTAGCCTGTTGCTTTGCCTTTTCTGCCAACTCTGACTGAATCCTTTTCTCCTCTCTCTCAACTATTCTATCCTCTCTAGCCTGTTGCTTTGCTATAAATTCCTCAGCTTCATCAGTTTCCATACCAAGCTTAATAGCCTTATCCATCAAATCACCAAGATCCATAATAATGATGGGTAAGTACACAGTTGATAAAAAAAAAAAACACTTTATAATAAGTATTAGTAAAACATTAAATTATGAAATATGGCTAATCGT
>NC_090729.1:106154040-106159040 GCF_036898095.1 Palaemon carinicauda
ACACAGTAATATCAAATTCACCATGGAAGAAGAAAACGAAGGTAAAAAGCCCTTTTTGGACGTACTAGTCACGAAAACTTCTGACTTTAAAATAGATATGGAGATTTATAGGAAGCCCACTTTTACTGGTCTTGGTTTAAATCTTTTAAGTGAATGTAATCTAAGATATAAAATGAACAGCATTAATACTCTCATTAATAGAGCATATAAACTTTCATCTAATTACTTGAACTTTCATAAAGAAATTACATTCTTAAAGGAATTCTTCAATAACAATGGTTACCAGGATAATTTATTTTACAAAAAAGTACAGATTTTTCTTAACAAAATCATTAATGTTGATTACCAGACTTGTGAAGTAAAAGACCAGATTATATATTTTCGATTCCCTTACATATCGAACAAAATCAATAATATATTAGAAAGAAAAATTAAGCACATAACGAAAACCTACTTCAAAAATATAAATATTAGAATGGTACTTTTCAATAATTTTAAGATAGGCAATTTGCTCAAGTCCAAGGAGTCGTTATCTAGTGAGCTATGTTCTATGGTTGTTTATAAATTTGTATGTCCGAAGTGTAGTTCGGAATATGTGGGTAGTTCGACTAAACTGTTGTCTACCAGAACCTTTGAACATAGAGGCATTAGTTCAAGGACCCTTCTACCGCTAGGTAAGCCTTCTCAATCGTCTATAAGGGATCATTGCCATGAAGTGTGTAACACCAATTTTAATCATCTTGATTTTAGTATTTTATGTAAAGATCGATTTGAGACCGAGCTAAGATTATTGGAAACATTTTATATAGAAAAACTTCAACCAAAACTAAACTTAGATAACTCTGCTTTCAGCAGAAAAGTGTTTTAAATACTATTTATAATTTATTTATAATTTTGAATTATTTTAGCTCATGTCTTTTAAAAATGTTTTCATTGTTTGTATCAATGTATGTTTTTAACTTTACAGAACCTGATGATGGACAAATTGTCCGAAACGTTGTAATAAAGGTGATTGAAGGAAGATGATGTTTCGATTTGTGCTTGCACTACAGTTCTTCATTAAACTGCGTTATTGTTATTATTATTATTATTATTATTATTATTATTATTATTATTATTATTATTATTATTATTATTATTATTATTATTATTATCATTGGTAAAATATATTTATTAATATTATTATTGTTACTATAATTTTTTATTATTTTCAATAATAATATTATTATTATTATTGTTATTATCATTTTTATCATTTTTATCATTATTATTATTATTATTATTATTATTATTATTATTATTATTATTATTATTATTATTATTATTATTATTATTATTATTATTATTATTATTTTTTTTTTTTTTTAATTTTACTAATATTATTATTTTATTTTTATTTTTTTACTATTATAATAAATAATCTTATTATTATTGTTATTACTATTATTATTATTATTATTATTATTATTTTTAATCTTATAATCATTATTATAATTGTTATTATTATTATTATTATTATTATTATTATTATTATTATTATTATTATTATTATTATTATTATTATTATTATTATTATTATTATTAATATCATTATTAATATCATTATTATTATTATTATTATTATTACTCTTATTATTGTTAAAATTTATTTATTAAGATTATTATTACTATTATTTTTTTATTTTAAATATTATTATAATTATTATTATTATTATTATTATTATTATTATTATTATTATTATTATTATTATTATCATAATTATTATTATTATTATTAACATTATTATTATTATTATTATTATTATTATTATTATTATTATTTTTATTATTATTAATTTCATTTTATTAATATTATTTTTATCATCATTATCATTATAATCATAAATATCATTATTATTATTATTATTATTATTATTATTTTCTATTATTATTATTATTATTATTATTATTAATATTATTATTATTATTATTATTATTATTATTATTATTATTATTGTTTTCATTATTTTTATTATTATTATCATCATTGATATTATTATTATTATTATTATTATTATTATTATTATTATTATTATTATTATTATTATTATTATTTACTATTATTATTTACTATTATTATTATTATTATTGTTATTATTATTGTTATTATTATTATTATTATTATTATTATTATTATTATTATTTTCATCATTATTACTATTAATATTATTTTTATCATCATTATCATTATTATTATTATTATTATTATTATTATTATTATTATTATGATTATTATTATGATTATTATTATTATTTTCATTATTATTACCTTTAGCTAGGTTAGGACAGTAGAAAATGTTTCGGAGCGAATGCTTTTTTTGATTGACTGCGACGTGAGGCCCCCTGTGGCCGCGGGGGCATATGAAAAATTAGAATAGCCCCAACGTTATCCCTGCTTGTCGTAATAGGCAACTAAAAGGGACGGGACGTGGGGGCTGGGAACCCCCTCTCCTGTATCTACATTCTGTGAGACAGCAACAAAGAGATGGAGCTGGGGGGAGAGTGACTGCTCCCCGCACTCTAGTTTTGGGGTGTTTAAATGTGCGTGGATGTAGTACGATAGAGATTAAGAGATGTGAAATTGGAAGTATGTTTAGGAATAGAAGGATGGATGTATTGGCCTTGTGTGTGACGAAGATAAAAGGAAAGGGTGAAGTGATGTTTGATGAAATGTCTGGTAGAGTATCTGGGATTGAAAGGGGAAGAGCTAGAGAGGGTGTGGCTTTATTGCTCATTGAATGGATGACAGGTAAAGTAGTGGAAGGAGATATCATCTAGGTTAATGTGGGTAAGGGTTAGGTTGGGTAGGGAATTTTGGGCGTTTGTCAGTGCGTATGGGCCAGGTAGTGAGGAAAGTGAAGAAGAGCGGAATGAGTTCTGGAATGGATTAACTAGGTGTGTAGAAGGACTGGGTAGAAGGAATTGTGTAGTTGTCATGGGTGATTTAAATGCTAGAGTAGGCGCTGGAGAGGTAGAAGGTGTTATTGGGAAGTATGGCGTACCAGGTGAAAATGAGAGTGGTAAGAGCCTGGTGGATATGTGTGTTGAGCAAGAGATGGTGATAAGTAATAGCTTTTTCAAAAAGAAAGATAAAAATAAGTATACATGGGTAAGAGTGGCAAATGGAAGAGTAGTAGAAAGGGCATTAATGGATTATGTGTTGATAACTAAAAGAATGTTTGGAAGATTGAAAGACGTGCACGTGTTTAGGGGTATGGCTAACGGTATGTATGATCATTTTTTGGTGGAAGGAAAATTAGTTGTAGCAAAAGAGGGGGGGAATAGAGTAGGTGGATGTAAAAGGGAGCTAGTGAGGGTTGAAGAGCTAATAAAACCGGGGGTAAAAAGTAAATATCAGGAAAGGTTGAAAATGACATATGACAAAGTGAAAGTAAGAGAAACTGGCAATTTAGAGGAGGAGTGGAAATTAGTAAAAGAAAATTTTGTTGGGATTGCAAGTGATGTGTGTGGCAAGAAGGTTGTTGGAGGCAGCATGAGGAAGGGCAGTGAATAGTGGAATGAAGGAGTGAAGGTAAAAGTGGAATATAAAAAGAGGGCTTTTGAAGAATGGCTGCAGAGTAATAGTATAGAGAAGTATGAAAAATATAGAGAGAAAAATGTGGAAGTAAAGCGCAAGGTACGTGAGGCAAAGAGGGCAGCTAACCTGAGGTGGGGTCAGTGATTGGGTCAGTCATATGAAGAGAATAAGAAGAAGTTTTGGAAAGAAGTGAAGAGAGTAAGGAAGGCTGGCTCAAGAATTGAAGAGACAGTGAAAGATGGAAATGGGAGGTTGTTAAAAGGAGAGGAGGCAAGGAAAAGATGGGCGGAATATTTTGAAAGTTAACTGAATGTTGAGGATAATAGGGAGGCAGATATAATTGCTGTTGCAGGTGGTGAGGTGCCAGTGATGGGAGATGAGAATGAGAGAGAGATTACAATAGATGAAGTGAGAAGAGCATTAGATGAAACGAGAGTAGGAAAAGCGTCTAGTATGGATGGTGTGAGAGCTGAAATGTTGAAGGAAGGAGGTGTGACTGTACTTGAATGGTTGGTGAGATTGTTTAATATGTGTTTTGTGTTGTCAATGGTACCAGTAGATTGGGTTTGTGCATGTATTGTACCACTATATAAGGGTAAGGGAGATGTGCACGAGTGTTGTAATTCAAGAGGTATTAGTTTGTTGAGCGTAGTTGGAAAAGTGTATGGTAGAGTAATGATTAATAGGATCAAGGATAAAACAGAGAATGCAATCTTAGAAATACAGGGTGGTTTTAGAAGAGGTAGGGGTTGTATGAATCAGATTTTTACAGTAAGGCAGATATGCGAGAAATATTTAGCAAAAGGTAAGGAGGTGTATGTTGCGTTTATGGATCTGGAGAAAGCGTATGATAGAGTTGATAGGGAAGCAATGTGGAATGTGATGAGGTTATATGGAGTTGGTGAAAAGTTGTTGCAAGCAGTAAAAAGTTTCTACAAAGGTAGTAAAGCATGTGTTAGGATAGGAAATGAAGTGAGTGATTGGTTTCCGGTGAGAGTGGGGCTGAGACAGGGATGTGTGATGTCACCGTGGTTGTTTAACTTGTATGTTGATGGAGTGGTGAGAGAGGTGAATGCTCGAGCGCTTGGACGAGGATTAAAACTGGTAGACGAGAATGACCATGAATGGGAGGTATATCAGTTGTTATTTGCGGATGATACTGTACTGGTTGCAGACACAGAAGAGAAGCTTGGCCGATTAGTAACAGAATTTAGAAGGGTGTGTGAGAGAAGGAAGTTGAGAGTTAATGTGGGTAAGAGTAAGGTTATGAGATGTACGAGAAGGCAAGGTGGTGCAAGGTTGAATGTCATGTTGAATGGAGAGTTACTTGAGGAAGTGGATCAGTTTAAGTACTTGGGGTCTGTTGTTGCAGCAAATGGTGGAGTGGAAGCAGATGTACGTCAGAGAGTGAATGAAGGTTGCA
>NC_090729.1:106171540-106174040 GCF_036898095.1 Palaemon carinicauda
TTACCAGTGCGGTTGAGTGTCTTGATTCCAGTCTTTGACATGGTCGCACAGGTGAGGACTCGTTGTCGCAAAGGCGGCCTACCAACCGCAATGTTCAATGGTGGGAGAAAGTGGATGCATTACTTCGATTACCTGCTCAACGCAAACCGACTGCTCATAACGCCTAGTATCAGTCTATCCATACGCGCCGACGTTCGCCACGCAGCAGAGCCGGCGAAGCGTCATCAGAACGGTACGGCAACGGAAACGGAACGTCAACAGAATTGAGCGAAGCGCCACGTCAGTGTGGACACTTCAGCGTCAGTGTGGACGCTTCAGTGTCAGTGTGGACGCTTCAGCATCAGTGTGGACGCTTCGGCGTCAGTGTGGAAGGCTTTCAGTGTCAGTATGGACGCTTCAGCATCAGTATGGACGCTTCAGCATCAGTATGGACGCTTCAGCGTCTGTGTGGACGCTTCAGTGTCAGTGTGGACGCTTCAGCGCCAGTGTGGACGCTTCAGCATCAGTGTGGACGCTTCAGCATCAGTGTGGACGCTTCGCTACCTATGACAATAGACTTTGATGTCTACCTGACCATGACCGTCTAGTGTTGAGTTATTGTTGCTCCAGGCGCTATATTAAGAAATAAATCTTAACTAGAAAGATATTATATTGTCGGACCAAGGCCTGCTGGGCTAACTCTTGGTTGGGAGAACTAGAATTGAAACCTCTAAGTATTGAGGTCTGAATTCAGAATCATAAGGAGTGGATTCCTAAGAATCAAGACTTCTCTTCCTAGGATAGATATTGAAAAAGGAAGGGAATAACTTTCAGAAACTCATGAGAATTTTCTAAAGAGTTTCCCTCATATTTTTACCTGCTGCTCCTCGTTCCGACTTCAGAGTTTTCGCTAGTTGAGTAAATGGTGTCGCTATTTATTTTATTTTATTTTTATTACTAGCCAGACTACAACCCTAGTTGGGAAAGCAAGATGCTTTAACCCAAAGGGCTCCTTTAGGGAACGATGGCCTAGTAAATTAATAGTAAAATAAACAAATAAATTAACATTAAATCATTCTCAGAAAAATAACGAACCTTACTGTAGAAATTGATGCACCGCCCGCAGATGCAACAGCAGGAAGGGCATTAAGGCCTTTATAAGAATAGAAGGTAAAAGTATATCTCCCACCACGGGCAGATCCTTTATGATTTAATGTATTATGTTTTTAAACCGCTCTTGTTAGTGACTCGTAAACATAGCGCAGTACTCTGGTGGAGGTGTTTGTTCGTGTTCACCTTGCCCCTAGTCCTATACCTCTTCCTTACGTTCCAACCCTTGGGAGAAGGAAGGTCGGTAGGCTGAGGTGCTTCGCGGACCTTGTGCATTAAACGTTTGTTCCGCCGAGCGTTACTGTTGATGCAGTCCAAGACGTTTCCTCTCCACTTTGGAATGATGAAGTAATGATCTTTTCTTCGCCTACGATTGTCGAGCTATGACATCCCAACCATATGACATAGTATCTTGAAAAGAGCGAAGTTGGAATGTCTTGAAGCGATCAGTTCGTCATCGCTATGGTATCATGGATCTTGTAACTTTTTTCTGTGTATTAGAACGCAGTTCCCTGACGAGAATGACGTTCTTCATTTTCCCTGTCTACCAGACTAGGAAGTTACTCGTCATGTATGCACGCGAACAGAACTTACCCTCGCAGCAGGCGTGTTACGATGCTTAAACAGGAAGCAATCGAGTGTGTTTTTTCTTCCGCGAGAGAAGCGGAACTCAGACAAGTCACATACAATCCTAGTTCTTCCTCTGGAATCTGTCGCACTTTCAGGGAGGAAACACTTTGTCCTCGTTGAAGGACGCAAAACTTAGACTTGGTAATCACCAATCAATATGTCCAAGACCTTTCAGGAGTCGTATGTTTTCTAATAACTTATCCTGCAGTAACTAATGTTCGCCGGAAGTTTTTTCTTTTCGGAAGAAGGTGACGTGTCAGCACCAGAATCGTGTAAGACGCATAGTTCTTCGGGGAAAAAGGTGCTCAGTTTGCTTCTGTTTACACTTCTCCTCCCCCAGTTTGGGGAAATGTGTAGTACTTTCTTCTGAGGTCTAGCGTCTACTGTTGACGGTATCTCATAGCATTGGATACGTTCAGTTTGCGCACAAGGAGTGCTTGAAATGTCATAGGGACTCTCCCAGGTCTCTCACATGACTGCGGTTGATGTTCTCTCCCAACCTTCGCCCACGCTTGAGTTGGCGCACACGCTACCCCGCGAGTGTAGATTTGGTCTGAGCTAAAAGAGGTCAATTTCATCTATATTTAGCATTTACGATTCTCGGGGTGGAGAAAATTTTCTCCTAAAAGAGTCTAAGGACTACCATAGATCAAAGAAATGGTTTTCCAATTAGTGTCAGAAAGCATAGTTCTCCTATGCTTAGTAACGCTTCCTCGCAGAGATATGCTTGTGTTATGAGAAGCGTTAGAGAGGGTGCTTGTAGCAGTCTGGTGTCTCTCTT
>NC_090729.1:106229040-106266627 GCF_036898095.1 Palaemon carinicauda
CTGTGACTTGGAAACATCTCTTGAAGAGATGCTTCGTGTACAATTTTTTAAAATTAGAAATAACTTGCTGGTCCATGGGCTGGAGGAGAGGGGTGGTGTTAGGCGGTAGATACAAGACCTTTATGAAGGAATACTCGGCCAGAAGATATTCCTCGAGGCCAGGAGGGTGAGCTGGAGCATTTTCCAACACCAGCAGACATTTCATAGGGAGGCGCTTTTCTTCCAAATATTTTCGGACAGTCGGACCGAAGCAGACATTCACCCAATCAATGAACAGTTGCCTCGTTACCCAGGCTTTTGCATTCGCCTTCCACATCACGGGAAGGTTCTCCTTAATGACTTTGTGGGCTTTGAAGGCTCGGGGATTTTCTGAATGGTACACCAGCAGGGGCTTTATCTTGCAGTCTCCACTGGCGTTTGCACAAAAAGCAAGGGTAAGCCTGTCCTTCATAGGCTTATGTCCGGGTAGCCTCTTCTCCTCCGCCGTGATGAACGTCCGACGAGGTATTTTCTTCCAGAAAAGCCCAGTTTCGTCGCAATTGAAAACTTGCTGCGAACTGTAGCCTTCCTGCAGAGTCAACTCGTCGAACGTTTTAACAAAGGCTTCGGCGGCCTTCATGTCCGAGCTGGCTGCCTCCCCATGCCGTACCACTGAATGGATGCCAGTCCTTTTCTTGAACTTCTCGAACCACCCACGAGAAGCCTTGAACTCTGGGGGTTCCTGCTGGGATGTTCCTTCTCCTGCTCCTTCTTCGGCCTGAGCACGCACGAGATCACCGAAAATGGCGGAGGCCTTCTGGCAAATTGTAGTCTCAGTGATGGTGTCTCCTGAGATCTCTTTGTCCTTGATCCACACAAGAAGCAGCCTCTCCATCTCATCATGCACGTGCGTTCTCTTGTTGGAGAAAATAGTGACGCCCTTAGAAGGTGTTGCTGCTTTGATGACCGCCTTCTGCTTCAGGATGGTGCCTATCGTAGACGGATTCCGGCCATACTCCTTGGCGATCGCACTTAAACGCATGCCAGACTCGTACTTTTTTACGATTTCAAGTTTCGTCTCCATCGAGAGCATGGTCTTCTTCTTCTTTCCTTCGGCAACATTCTTGGGACCCATGGCTACAGTAATACGTAATATAATACACTACGTAACGTTATATACAGTCTATGTATAGTAAACACTAATACAGTACAGTGCACAGTAACGAATGTTTATTAACGATAACACGTGGCGTACGAATGTACTGTATATTAACACTACGTCAAACAAGCAAAAGCACACAATGTCTGTTAACGATACCGCGGTCGGAACGAAAAGAGAGAGAGAGAGATGAAGGCCCGTGCGTAGGCAAGCTGGGATAGTTGCCGACCAATAGGAAAGCAGGATCTTATGGCGTCAGCTAGCGTCTGAGTAGGGAGATAACCAATGGGTGAGCGGGAGGCTGTAAGTGAGTCTACCCAAGTTCAAAGTCAGGCGGCGCGCGCTTTTTAAAATTACTCTCGGCGAAGAGTTGGGATCTCGTAAGGTTTTCGTATCCTGAAATTTTATCCGTATCCTGGGGCATAAAAATCTTCGAATCACTTTTCGCATCCTGAATTTTTCGTAAGCAGAAACTTTCGTATCCAGAGGTATCACTGTATTATTGTTATTATTATTATTATTATTATTATTATTATTACTATTATTATTATTATTATTATTATTATTATTATTGTTGTTATTATTATATTATTATTATTATAATTATTATTATTATTATTATTATTATTATTATTATTATTTATTATTAGATTGTTTACGAGACGCTCGACGCTCATTTGGGAGTTGGTTGTTGGAAGCCTAGAGCCAAGAAAAATGTAGCCTCTTATTATGCAATAAAGGGTTATGTATAATCCTGCGTTTCATTCAACATATCAACATTAAAAAAAATGATGATGCAGATGGGATACCCCTGGATAATTACTAAAAATTATTCACTCATTTACAGGTGAGTAATATGCTGAAATCACCAGACGATATTCAACCAACATAAAATTGGCGACGACCTGATGATGAATACACGCAGAGATTCTAGAGAAGCAGAAGAAAAATTATTGCAAGAGAAGCAGAAGAAAAAGCCCAATGAAGATTTTCCATGCAGCCGACCAGAAGAATTTCATCAAACACAAGCAAACAAAACAAGAAAACAAAGTGAATTTTAAAGTTGGGCAGGATACAAAAAAGGTAGGAAGTTAAAAAGTGACTTTAGAACAGTAGCCTAACATAATCCAGCTAAGAATTCAAAATGCCTCTTGACATTGAACATCCTGAACGATTTAACATCACAGCTGAACCCAATTCTGTTGCAACACGATGGCAACAACAGTGGTGTGAGGAATTTAAGATTTATTTAGAAGCATTAGGGAATATGAAGGATGCCCAAAAAGAAGGCATTATTACTTCATACAGCCGGTAGAGAAGTTTGGGAAGTGTTTAAGACATTGCAGCCTACAGATGGCACAAGTGAAGCTGCAATTAAGGCTCTTACCACATATTTTGCTCCTCAGGTCAATAAATGTTTTGAAAGGTATCAATTTACAGCACAGGCATATCAGAAATAAAATTAAAGTTTAGATGCATTTGTGACTAGACTAAAGAATTTAGCTGTTTCATGTGAATTTCCAGAGTTAGAAAATGTTATCATAGATCAAGTTATTGCACATTGCACATCACAAGAGCTAAGAAAGAAATTATTGCAAGATAAAGATTTAACATTAGAAAAGGTATTGATAATAGGCAGAGCTTTAGAAACATCAAATAGGCAAAGTAAAACAATAGGTAGTTCTACAAGTAATAGAATGGAAAATTCTAAAATTATTACAATAGGTTCCAAGTGGAAAAACAATGAGAATCAGAGAAGGAATATGTCAAAGCCTAGTCATAGAAAAGTGCCTAACATTAATGTTCATAAATATCAGAATCAGGCCTATACACAGAAACAACAGGAAAAACCCAAGTGTTATAGGTGTGGTAAAACTGATCATCTTGCATACGAAGCAAAGAAATGCCCTGCTACTGGCCAAACATGCCAGAATTGTAGAAAGATGGGTCATTTTGCAACTGCTTGTAGTTTCCCTAAACAATACGCAGAGAAAATAAATGCTACAGTTGATACTATTGGTCAAGAGAATAATGCGGAAAATGTTCATAAATTCTGTCAATAAAAATGCAATGAAACATATCATGGTAGAAGTAATCAAAATGTATTCTGAAGCAAAGCGAAAAATCTATTTTTGAGTGAGATAGTCATGTCGTCCTGATGGAAGGTTTCTATTGGTAGCTTTCTAAGGGATATTTGGCTACAGTGATATTCCCAGAGAATTGACCTTTAGGTCTCCAGAATTCTAACTCCTGGAGCAAATATCCTTAAAATTTCTCTTAAGGATATCGCATAATATCAGGGGACGTATATCTTGATACGACACATAGCAATCTTCACCCCGAATAGCGTTTTCGTTTCGAGGCAGAAGAGTGGCGAATAAAGAAGGGGAGCCGTTATCAAGGTTACCCTTCCTCTCGTACTACGAAGAGTATCCAAGATGGCGTTTATTCCTTGTAGCATTGAGCATGGTGCTACAGATATAGTAGTTTCTGGAGGGATCTTGCCTAGGCCTTTTGTATGGAAAAGGAGGGCGGGTCCATCAGGACGACATGGCCATCTCATCCAAAAATAGATTTTTCGCTTCGCTTCAAAATCCATTTTTTGGGCTCAAGCCATGTCGTCCTGATGGAAGTTTACCAGAGAATTACTAGAAAGTACTGTATCTGTGGATTTTTATAGGTGCCTTAACCTCGGGACAATTTTTTCTATGGTCATCTGGACCATTGAGACATATGACGTTACCGTTATACGTCATTACCACTAATCATGTACAATGTTATGACTTCCTGCCCCCTGCAGGGAAGAGTCATATCCAGAAACGAAGGCCATATTCAGTTCCTCGATTCAAGAGAACTGAACCTGTTTCCCGATCCTGACTTTCTTGCCAAGAATGAGAAACCCACCAAGAGGTGGGGTTTTTGGAGAATCTGTCTACTGATGGAAGATGCCTCTCTGTGCCCAGTAGAGTATCTTAAGGTCTATCTTCGAAGAACTTTTAACTTCAAAGGAGAACAGCTCTTCAGAGGCAAAACTTCAGGAACAAACCTATCTTTAAGACAACTGAGCGCGAAGCTCACCTACTTGATTCGCAGAGCGGATCCTGACAGTACACCCGCGGGTCACGATCCGAGGAAAGTTGCTTGTTCGTTGAACTTCTTTATCATATGGACTTTGAGAGACTCCGCTCATACGCTGGGTGGAAATCATCCAAGGTCTTCTACAAACATTACGCGGAGCAAGTACATGAGATAAAACACATTGTGGTGGCAGCGATTAGTGTGCTTAAACCTGTCGTCTAGCGCTGCTATGAACAGTGGACTGTTTTGGGACTTTACAGTGCATCGGGTGCATGGGTATACCTACTCACTAGTGCATATCACAACTACGGTTGATATACAGTTCTGTGTAGGTGCATATCATATCATATCAATACACCAGTGCCAAGTGAACGTTTGCGTTACAGTGTTTATGCATTTCCAAACATCTGAATGGCATTATTCTGATAATGTATTTGTATATTTTTTCTACACGAGAAAATATGTGTTTTGGTGTGTTGTGATGCTGGATCAGATTCATACTTTGATGTAACTACTTTTGATAATTTAGTTGCATAATAAAATACTTAACCATATATGCATCTTATTACTGCTCCCTCAGTTATAAGCTAATAAGATATGCTAGAGTTTCACTAAAACCTCTGTATGGGGCTTAGATCCTTGAAATCACAATAATGTTTCCTAGAGGAATAAAACTTACATTCTTAAGGTAAGTAAAAAGGTGAGCTTCAATGTTTTCCTTTTTGTTCCAACGGGAAATACAAACCTTGAATCCTTATTGTCGACATCGACATGTCTCTGCTGGGGGCTGGAGGCACTAAACCAGCTCCAGGTTTAGTGGACGTGACAGATCTCTAGAATCTCACATATAGATCTAATAGACAAGATGATAAAATCTATTCAAGGTAGAAGGCACATACACAAACCTACAGCTAATAGTAATTTCAAGACAATTCTCTAGTATACTTCCAGCAGCACGACATGGCCCGAGCCCAAAAAATGGATTTTGAGCAAAGTGAAAAATCTATTTTTGGGTGAGAGGGCATTGTCGTCCTGATGGAACCCACCCTTTTGCTGATCCCTCCCAAAATTACTTTATCTATGGCCATTTCCGCTTAAAAGAAAGAATAAGACTGGCGTCATAGTAGTAGTAGGGAAGGAGATCCACCG
Source organism: Palaemon carinicauda (assembly GCF_036898095.1). Lineage (NCBI taxonomy): Eukaryota > Metazoa > Arthropoda > Malacostraca > Decapoda > Palaemonidae > Palaemon > Palaemon carinicauda. The sequence goes on from NC_090729.1 coordinate 106,234,406, forward strand.
GGTACCTAGAACGGCACTCCTTTCTTTTGCCACTCTTCCCCCTTACATAAAAGCATTAAATCTATTCGGGGTGAAGATTGCCATGTGTCGTATCTAGAATACGTCCCCTGATATTATGCAATATCCTTTATTGGATACTCACGCCGGGAGTTGGAATCCTGGAGACCTTTGGTTTAATTCTCCGGGAGTATCATTGTAGCAAATATCCCTTAGAAGGCTACCTATAGGACCCTTCCATCAGGACGACATGGCCCTCTCACCCAAAAATAGATTTTTCCCTTTGATCAAAATCCGCTATTTTGGCCGTTAGATACTGACAATTCCATAGCAAAACGAAGGGAAAAACTATGGTTTATTTCTGGAAGACACCTTGGAAGGAGTTTTCTCATCAGCAATTTTTGATATGACATGATTTCCCATTGGATACTGTATTTTAGAGGAGGTGGTCATGATAAATTTGGTTTTGCATAGGTATTTTTCTGTGTCCCTTCGATTAAACTGTTAAGGGGGATCGTGGACCTCAACTTGAATTTTTGATTGATTTAATTTGTTTTCTTGTTGATCTGAAACATCAACAGACAAACATCATCTTGATTTGATGTCATCACTTTTGTGTTATTTATGAAAGGGGGTGAGAGATATGGAGGTCTCTGTCTCTTTTCCAATTAAGAGGTGTTGCCTCATCATGCAGCATTTCATCAGATGGCATATTTCTTTTTCTTTAACTGGCCTGACAGACCTCTCTCTGATTACAGCTCATTTTTCCTTTGCTTACACATACTCCGAATAGTCTGGCCTATTCTTTCTACATTTTCCGCCGTTCTCATTCACCTGACAACACCAAGAGTACCTAACAATTCTTCTTTGTTCAAGAGGTTAACTACTAAACTGTAATTGTTCAGTAGCTACTTTCCTCTTGGTAAGGGTTGAGAGACTCTTTAGCTATGGTAAGCAGCTCTTCTAGGAGGACACTCCAAAATAAAATAAAAATTTTTTAGGTCATTTGTATTTTTCCTAGTATATAAACCTGCAGCTATTTATAGGATAAACTTCCGGCGCAGCTAAAAGACGAGCCATGATAATTTAAGTGAGAGATAACTACCCCATCCGCTAGTTAGCGGGTGGGGGTGGGGTAGAGTGGCTACCCCGCTCACTCAAACCTCTTGGCTGAGTAACCACTTTGCTTTATGGCAGGACTTCTCGGGGGACAGGGTGGCGGGCCAACTTGTATAAATAGCTCCAGGTTTGTATACTAGGAAAAATACAAATTATTTACAAATTTGTTATTTGTTCTGGCGTAGATACAAACCCTCCGCTATTTATAGGGTGACTTACTCTTAGGAGGGAGAAAGTCCTCACCAACTGGCCTTCGTCATATTTTGGCGTCCTCTCTATTTCGATCTGTGATCGATAGTAGAAGGGACCCTACCCTCGCTAAAATTAAGTGCCGATAGAGGTAATGCACTGATAGCGGCCTGTAGAAGCTTGTGTGTGAGTGGAACTAACAGTGTGGCATGTCTTTAACATAGGAACTTGAGTACAAAACCTATTGTTCTTAAGACTTACCCAATACCCTCCCTCAAAAAGGTAATTGGGGACGTAACAAAGTATTCTTCTATACTTAGGAGGCACAAGGGAAATGGGTCTTACCTGCAACGAGGTGAGGTCAGCTATACTGAGGCTTGCAGAGCTGTTTTCCCCAGAGGGGAGAAGATGAAAGGAAGAAAGGAGCCAGTCATTCTTACTCATTCACCCCAGACTAATCCGGGTAACGTCAGCCCTCAACCCTCTGCTACTTGTCCGTTCTGAGGGGGAAGAGTGGCGAAATCGAAGGGGAGCCGTTATCAAGGTTACCCTTCCACCCCTACTAGTACAGGGGCCAAAATGGTGGCTCATTCCTTATTCAGTAGCGCTTTCGCACGAGGTATCTCCCTGCTTATCCAGTGTTCTAGACCGCTATTTTGAGGAACTAATCATGCATTCTCCACCATCTTCTGCCTCTGGAAAGTTGAGTATTTAATCTTTCCTGTATTTAGCTCCCTTCTCACGGTGAAATTAGCATAAATTTAATGTGTTCATCGGAGCATAGCCGGTAATCGGAGGTGCCATTTTGGACGCTGTCATTCGTCATGCATGCTTTATTTAGTCAGCAGAATGACATTCCCGGTATTTAGCTTTAATGGATTATAGCTATTTAAGCAAAAATTATACTAGTGAAGATAAGATCATGCACGTAATTTTCCTCTTCCTTAAATGTATCGATCGTATACGTTAGAGTCTCGGTGATATAGGTAACCGAGATCTCGCCTGCGCTAGGCTAACCTAGCCCACGCGCTTTAGTATACTTTCATACATTATCCCCGTTTACCCTCGTGTATCGTTTTATCAATTCAACAGGAGAAGGTATATCTCCTAGAATTAATAATATAATTCAATACTCGTCTCTTTCGGAGATTTAAGGGTAAACCCTTCCCTCCCTCTGAGTGCCACCATTAGGCAACAACCCTATCTTGGTCTTGCCATAGAGTAGTACACTCCAGCTTGACTAGGCTAGTGTTTTTCTGTCTTCCCCCTTGCCGACGAGAATCCCGGCTTGGTTTTACAACAGTAACTCAGAGTATTCAGTCTTTATGCCGACAACTTGGCTCCCGGGCGAGTAGTCACTCCCCTGCCGGCTTACAGTTGTAGACATAGGAAGCCTTGCTTCCCTAGCCCGCATCCGAAGTGGTAGTACGATGCCGCCACCTTCTCCCTTGCGGTCTAGAAGACAAGTCTTGTTTCGGCAAGGCCCTGGGCTGAAGAATAGATATTCTTCTGCCGCCCAGGATGGCGCCAATATTGAAACGAGGTTTCTGATTGTGTCTGGAAGTGGCTGGCAATCCTGCCGCCTTCTCCCGACACAACATACTAGACCCTTTCCCTGCCCCTCTCTGTCCTTTAGCGATAACCTAGCTATCGCATGTCTTTGGCCGGTGTCCTACAATCTTCCCGCTTGCCGGGTAGAATGTGGCGCCGGCCGGGCTCCTATATAGGCGGCTGGATCTTGAGAGCCACTCTGACCTTCCCTTTTGGACGCAAGGCTCCGGGAAAGGTTGTGCCGGCCATGGCAGCTGCCGGTGGGAGGCCCTTTGTCTTTGAGTGTTCTTCAGTCCTCCCTTGGACTGCCATCCACATCCCTGAAACCAGCAGTAGCCAGCAGTAGATCTTGCGGCTGGATGGAAGCTAGAATGATTCATTCCCCCCTTCCATTTGAACCCTCATTCTGGAGGAAGGCAGTAGGACTAATAATCTCTACACCCTTATTTATTGTACTAAACTACATCAATAAGGTAGCCCTTCGCTCCATGCTTTCTCTCTCTCTGTCAGCTAGTGCCGTCAGGTACTAATCTAGCCGGCAGCATAAGACCGGTGCCGCCAGGTACTAGCCTAGCCGGCAACATGCCGGCTGAACTACAGTATATGCTTATACAGTACCCAGTATTTCTGCAGTATAGTACATACTGCAGGCAGAAAACTATAGTATATATTATACAGTAGTTTATATTTTCCAACATACCCTGTGTATCCTTTCACAGTCTATTGTTGAGACCAATCTTATACTGAAGTGAAATATTCCTTCAATACACTGATGAAAGTCATCAGATCATAATTTACCCCACAATATTAATATTTTTATGAAAGGGTCAGTGCTAGTATACACTAATTCTAACACTAGAGGTTAGAACCCTTCTCATTTGATTTTCCTTTAATTAATTAATATTAGGCCCTCCTATTTCATTTCTAGCTTACTATCCTAAGCTATAATGATTAAGATACCAAAACATTTAATGCATGACATTTTATTTATCAAGTGTAATAAATTACTGCATATTCATTTCAATTTCCTTTCTTTACAGGAGGAGCAGAAAGTGAAGTGTCAGGTGATGTACTGTAACCACAAAAGTAGGAACTTTTTTGGTCACACTATGTGCAGGTCTCATGCCGCCTGCATTGTTACTACCGAAACCTTGCGGTTTTGGGACCCAAAGAACTGCAACCTCTGCTCGGCCTTGGTGGCCGAGGGTTTCGGCGACCCCAAGTCAGCGGAGTCGAGGGATGCAGCACGCAAGAAGCTTCGCAAATGAGTACGAGGGTTCCAAAAGAACTCTCCGGGACCGTACCTTCCCAATGACAGGATGCGTAGCTTGCTGTTCCCGAAAGCTACAACTGATGCCGTCGTGCCCCAGGCATGACCCGGGCCTCCTGCGTCCAGATCGCAGTTGAGGCTGAAGTCAGTGAGGCAATGCAAGGCATGGACATCCACCAGGAGGAAAGGATGTCTGGAGTGTCCACGGACACAGAGTAGGATCTCCTTTGGAACGATCCTGAGGAAGGGTCTACTCTACCTCCCGGGGGAGATGAAGACGTCGATTCGTCAGAAGCGGAGGAGCCCCTTCCGCCTGTGCCGGTAGCAGAGCCGACACCGTCTACGTCCTCGGCTCCTACCCCTCCATTGGACGCCATGGGTCAGGCAGTTTTGGCCCATATTACCGCCCTAATGGAGAATCTAGGCAAGGAGAGCGTAGAAAGGGAAGTGAAGATAACGAAAGAGCTCCGTGAAGCGACTCGGACCCCCGCTTCCGCCTCCCGAGGGTCTTACAAGCGACCCAGAGTTCAAGACCTGCCATCCTGCTCTGAGACCAATCCCTGGAGGTATGCAGAGTTCATGCCTATTACCAACGGCAAGCTCTACATCTCGGAGAAGTTGGGAGCCGTCCCCCTGGACGACATTCAGTTCTGGCCGAACTTCAATGCCTACCCGGAGTGCTTCATCCAACTGAAGCATAAACCAGCGTCAAAAGAGGAGACGGAACTGAAGGAGGTCATGGTATTCGACCACGACAAAGCACAGGCTCTCTTGAAGGAAGCAGGTTATACCAACTCGCAAGTTTCTGCACTGAGCAAGAAACACCCTACCTTTCTTGCTCCTTCTTCGAGAGCCTCCCCCTTTACGTCGAAGGCTTTTCAGACCGTTGCCAAGGCGGTTGAGGCAGGCAAACCATGCCCTAAACTAGAGGAGTGTAGGCCTTTGTCTTTAGCCCTGCCCACGGATGAGAAGGAACGGAAAGAGGTCCACCTAACCTTCTCAGTAGGAAAACTGGATGCAGATATCGCGGGACAGCAGTTCAGCGAGAACCTCCCTAAGCTGTCGGACTTTCTCTTGCGAAGGGAGCAAGAGACAAAAGAGAGGCTAGCCGCTTTTCTGTCCCTCCAAAACTGCATAGAGATGTGTGCAGGCCACATCAGCACCCCAGATATGCTCACGGTCATGGCCAAGATGCACATGGCCACCCTCGTAAAGGACCTGTACGCCTTCATGAAGGCCAGGAGAGCCTGTAGGGAGTTCGTGTTTGCTGCTGCGATGGTGAAATACGAACCCAGGAAGCTAATTACTTCCAATATCTGGGGTAAGGACCTCTCCCCAAAAGAAGCGGTCCAAAAGGTAGTTGAGAAAGCTGCCACGGAGAATAGGAACCTTCTCCAAAAGTGGGGCATCTCCTCAAACAGGAAGTCTTCCCCGGATGCTGGTCCCAAACCCAAACTGAAGGCAAAGAAGCCAAGACTACCTTCTCGGCCTAATCAGCAACATCCCACGGTCACCATGACCGCGATGCCCCAAGTGGTCGCTCAGCCACAGACCACCTTCCAAGTGGTGCCTCAACAGCTGGTTGCCCAGTCACCAGCTTTTAACCCAGAGTTTGAGAGGCACACTACTACCTTTCATCCGAAAGGAAGAGGTTCTCGACGGGGCTCCTCAAGACACCCCTCACGGGGCAGGGGAGGACGCGGTGAGAGTGGCAAGCCCTCCGGACTGCCTAAGCAATGAGATCCCACAGGTAGGAGGGAGACTCCAACACTTTCGGGATCGTTAGACCTTCGATCCCTGGGCCCACAGCCTAATCAAAATTGGACTAGGATGGAAATGGAACAGGTCTCCACCTTCATTTCATCAATTCTTCCAACACTCCACCCCCTTACTGGAAGACTATACCTTAGAACTCTTGAACAAAAAGGTTATAAGGAAAGCAAAGTCCATCAAATTCCAGGGAAGGCTGTTTTGTGTTCCCAAGAAGGACTCGGACAAACTCAGAGTCATTCTGGACTTGTCGCCACTCAACAAATTCATCGAGAACAACAAGTTCAAGATGTTAACCCTTCAACACATCAGGACCCTGTTACCGAAAGGGGCGTACACAGTCTCAATAGACCTGGCAGATGCTTACTGGTACCTTCCAGTCAGCCGCCCCCTCTCCTCCTACCTACGATTCAAGTTACAGAAGACAAAGTATTTCTTCAGAGCCATGCCCTTCGGACTAAACATAGCCCCAAGGATCTTCACGAAACTTGCGGACGCAGTCATACAACAACTACGCCTAGAAGGCATTCAAATAGCAGCATACCTGGACAACTGGCTGGTGTGGGCAGCATCCAAGACTGTTTGTCTGCAAGCATCCAAGAAAGTGATCCAGTTCCTGGAACATCTGGAATTTAAGATCAACTTCAAGAAATCTCCCCTCTCTCCAGCTCAGGAGTTTCAATGGCTGGGAATCCATTGGAACTTGAAGTCACACCACCTCTCCATTACACCAAAGAAGAGGAGAGAGATCGCGGGTTCTGTCAAGAGACTACTGAAATCCGACAGGATCTCAAGACGCCAACAGGAAAGAGTACTGGGCTCTCTCCAGTTCGCAGCAGTAACAGACCCAGTGCTAAGAGCACAACTGAAAGGTGTGTCAGGAGTCTGGAGAAGATACGCATCAAACGCTCGAAGAGATCTACAAAGACTGGTACCGACCTTACTACGATCACTTCTCAAGCCGTGGTCGAAGGTCAAGAGCCTAACGAGGACCGTTCCCTTACAACCACCTCCCCCATCGGTGACCATCCACACAGATGCCTCGACGGAAGGATGGGGAGGTCACTTCCATCAAAGGAAAGCCCAAGGGACCTGGTCATCCCTGTGCAAGACCTTTCACATCAATATTCTGGAGGCCATGGCAGTCTTCTTGACGCTGAAGAAACCATCCCCTCACAGATCAGCCCAAATCAGACTGGTTTTGGACAGAGAAGTGATAGTGAGATGTCTGAACAGACAAGGCTCGAGATCGCCCCACATCAACCATGTGATGTTAGCCATCTTTCGTTTAGCGAAAAAGAAGAGATGGCAATTATCAGCAGTTCACCTACAAGGGTTCCGCAATGTGACGGCGGACGCTCTATCCAGGCTAAAGCTGATAGAGTCAGAATGGTCCCTAGACGCAGACTCATTCTCCTTCATCTTGGAAAAAGTCCCAGAACTGCAGATCGACCTTTTCGCGATGAGCAACAACAAGGATCTACCTCGATATGTAGCCCCATACGAGGACGCTCTGGCAGAAGCGACGGACGCCATGTCCATCGATTGGAACAGATGGACCCGGATCTACCTGTTCCCTCCAACGAATCTCCTCCTGAAAGTCCTCAACAAGCTGCGATCCTTCAAGGGAACTGCAGCAGTAGTGGCCCACAAGTGGCCCATGAGCAATTGGTTCTCTCTGGTGATGGAACTGAAACTGAGGCTGGTCCCTCTACCGAACCCAGCTCTATCCCAATTGGTTCAGAAGTCGACTGTCTTCGCTTCATCACAGAGAACCCAAAACCTTCGTCTCATGATTTTCTCGCGTTAGCAGTAAAGAAAAGATTTGGGATCTCGAAAGGCAGTACAGACTTCCTAGAAGAATACAAGTCAAAGTCAACCAGAAGACGATACGAATCGTCTTGGAAAAAGTGGGTTGCTTTTGTTAAAGCAAAAATACCGAAAGAAATCTCAACAGACTTCTGCCTGTCCTTCTTCATCCACCTTCACGAGCAAGGCTTGGCTGCCACCACGATAACTATGTGTAAGTCAGCTTTGACTGGACCTCTTCTATACGCCTTCCAGGTGGACCTGGCGAACGAAATCTTCAACAAGATTCTGAAGGCATGCGCTAGACTTAGACCAGCAGCCCCTCCGAAGCCCATTTCATGGTCTCTGGATAAAGTCTTACACTATGCTTCAACCTTGAACAACGAAGGTTTTTCCCTCAAGGACCTAACACAAAAAGTGATATTCCTGTTCGCTATAGCCTCAGGGGCTAGAGTTAGTGAAATAGTAGCCCTATCAAGAGACGAGGGCCATATTCAGTCCACAGAAGTGGGAGAACTGAATCTCTTTCCTGATCCTACTTTTCTTGCCAAAAGCGAGCTACCCACCAAAAGGTGGGGTCCCTGGAGAATCTGCCAGCTGAAGGAAGATGTCTCTCTATGTCCAGTAGAGTGTCTAAAGGTCTATCTTCATAGAACTTCAGACTTCAAGGGAGGACAGCTCTTCAAAGGCAAAACCTTAGGATCAAACTTATCCCTAAAACAACTGAGGGCGAAGCTCACCTACTTTATTCGCAGAGCGGATCCTGACAGTACACCTGCAGGTCATGATCCGAGAAAAATTGCTTTCTCACTGAACTTTTTTCAGTATATGGACTTTGAGCGTTTTCGCTCATACACTGGATGGAAGTCCTCCAGAGTGTTTTACAAACATTATGCCAACCAAGTGCACGTGTTGAAACATTATGTGGTGGCGGCAGGTAGTGTGGTGAAACCTGTCGATGAACAGTGAATTGATTGGGACTTTTCAATTCGGGTGAAAAGGTGTTGACACCTTCCAGTGCAATATCATTTTATTGAGTGTCACCCTGGTGACACTAGGACTGTTTTTTTCAGGTGTAGAATTATACCAATGACACTAGCGCCATGTGTACACTTGTACACCGTGTTGATAGTTATCCAACAATTACAGTAAAATTATCTTAATAATTTTTCAACTGATTCTGAGTTGCCACTAATCTTTTCTTCCCTTTCAGGTAGAAAACATTTTTATCTGTATGTTGAATGTATAATTCTATTGAATGTATAATTCTATTATAAATTCTATTACACCTTCTATTCCATTTGATTATCGATTTAATAAATGATGAAAGCGTAGTTGCGTCTTATTTCGCCCCACATGTAGCAAAATAAACTTAGCCGGAGTCCTTTTACTTATTTTCCTAAGTAAAATTCATACTTAAGGTACTTAATCATATGAATAAAATAATCTGAATGATATTTGTATTTGTTCCTATATGAATACAAACCTTGTGCTTCTATCATCAAGTACGACATTTCCCTGCAGGGGCAGGAAGCCCTAACATTGTTCCATGCTTAGTGGTAATGACGTATAACGGTAACGTCATATATTTCAGCGGTCTGGATGACCATATAGAAGCTGACCCAAGGTTAAGGCACTTATACAAACCCACAGATATAGTACTTTCAAGTAATTCTCTGGTAAGCTTCCATCAGGACGACATGGCTTGAGCCCATAAAACGGATTTTGAAGCAAAGCGAAAAATCTATTTTTGGGTGAGATGGCCATGTCATCCTGATGGACCCACCCTCCTTTTTTAAGAAAAGGATTAGGTAATAATCCCCTCCCAAACCTACTATATCTGTAGCACCATGCTCAATGCTGCAAGGAATGAGCCACCATTTTGGGCCCTGTAATAGTAGGGGAGGAAGGGTAACCTTGATAACGGCTCCCCTTCGATTTCGCCACTCTTCCCCCTCAGAGCGAAAACTCTATTCGGGGTGAAGATTGCCATGTGTCGTATCAAGATATACATCCCCTGATATTATGCGATATCCTTAAAGAAAATTTTGAGGATACTCGCGCCAGGAGTTAGAATTCTGGAGACCTATGGTCAATTCTCTGAGAGTATCACTGTGGCCAAATATCCCTTAGAAAACTGTCTATAGGAAGCTTCCATCAGGACGACATGGCCATCTCACCCAAAAATATATTTTTCGCTTTGCTTCAAAATCCGTTTATTGAAAATACTCTCCTTCCGTAGCTAAAGTTTAGACAGGGTTTGACACCCAACTTTATATGATCGCTATTTGTCTTTAAATTGGATAACATAATAGATTGTGTGTATGATTTGGCATTTATGAGGTAACTGTTCTTTCCAAACTGCGATAAATCTAAAGGTGCGGTGATTCCTATATCTGAAGTAATTTGCAGATGCTAAAATAATTTTCTGTACCACCTTTCGATTGAAAAACATACCACATTGGTGGTTTTTGGCAAAGAAAATCCAAGAAAAGAGACTACACTGGTTTGGGCACGTAATGAGAAGAGACCAGGAGTATGTTGGGAGGAGGATGCTGGACTGGATATGGATGTTCCAGGTAGGAGGAGGAGGGGGAGACCAAAGAGAAGGTGGATGGAGTGTGTAATAGCAGATATGGAGAAGAAAGATCTCACAATGGAGGACATCGGAGATAGAAGAACTTGGAAACGGCTCTCTAGAAATAGCGACCCTGCATTGCGGGAAAAGCTTTAGTTGAAGAAGAATTGGTGGTTTTTGCTTTTACTGGGAAGGTATGACTACCTCTAAATCTCTATCAATCCAGTCTGCAGGTTTGTACACATCCAAATCCTTTGGCACCCCATCACACAAAGTACCCTTGATATTAAAATTATTAAATTTTATTAATTCATAATATCAGAGATTGCATCTATTGCTAAATCATGATTATTAAAGGATATCCAAGACTCCCATTTTTCACCTTCAATTCTCATTCAAATTTCTTTATCTAAAACATAGCATTCATAATCTGTACCTAATGGAATTTGGGTTATATCCAGGATTCTCAGTTTCCCTGTGTAGCCCAAATTACTTGATTTGCAAATTTTGGAGGAATGGCCATTTTTTAGTTCATAGGTTGTCAACAGAATTTTCTTTGAATGAACTGACAGAGGTTGTCAGCAGTGCTGGTTGGGGGAGTCAGCATATCTAGGGGATGGGACATTATTATTTGAAGGGCCCATAATCAAAGGTGAGGTTTTGTTTGTTGGTTGGTTTACTTGTTTGAGAACATCAATTAAGTATCGTATGTTGGAATGGAAATTTGCATTCTCTACTATCAGCACAGCAAGAGTATACTTCCCAGATGGTTTACTTAACCCTACCCGTGGGATAGCACCAAAACAGATACAGAGGCACAGGTGTAAGCTAAACCCGCCTGTTAGAACCAAGAAGAAGAAAATATGGAATCATCCTCCCCTATCTGCAATGATGAGCTTCCAGCCACAAGCCAAAAGTCTTACTAGACCAGTACAGATTTAAAATATGTGCAAGCTATGTACGATGGATGTAAATTTTGTTTTATTGATTGATATTACTACTTTGAAGGGTGCTGATTTCATTTCTTGACAATGCCAAGCTGAAATATTTCTTAAGTCCTTTAAATTGAGATTTAAAAATGGCCACTACAAATGCAAATTTAACCCAGTTGCTTCAAATTATGTATTCTAGTAAAGATATTTAATTTTAGGCTTAAATCTGTCTAGAAAAAAAATGTATACAAGGTATCTCATCAGAGATTACATCTATGTAAGTTTCTTTTTGGGCTCAAGCTATGATGTCCTGATGGAAGGTTCCTTCAGTAGCTTCCTAGGGTATATTTAACTACAGTGGATATTCCCAGAGAATTAAACTAAAGGTTATCACAGAATTCTAACTTCTGGTGTGAGTACCCGGTAGGTTTCCCTCTAGGATATCGTATACTGTATCAACAGGGGATGCATGTATTAACACGCCACATAGCTAACTGCACCCCATATAGAGTTAACACTTCGATATGGAAAGGTGGCTGAGTAACTGAGGAGCCGTTCCAAAGTTACTCTCATCCGTGGCTACTTTTGGTACTCGAGACGTAAACAAACGGGCGCCATTGCTAAATGACGTCACGTCCGTCCTCATCCTTTCGCCTGTAGCTTCTACGCTAGGTCGGATTTTTCCTAAGTGACTCTTTTATCTGCTTACATCGCCGTAATGTCGCAGCCTTCAGCCTCGCCTTCTTCTGGAAAGTTGAGTACTAGGTCCTAGTATTGTTTAAATAAGCTCTGGCCGTAAAGTAACTTCTAATTTTCTCAAAATATCGTGTTTTGTGGCCAAGCTGTGCCGATACCGGACGTGCCATGACGGCGTCGCTGTTCACGTTGCATGCCTTATTTAGTTAGCCAGAACAGCCTTCTCCGGTCCTTTAACTAATTAATATTATTAGTTATTTAGTCTTCATAGCTAGGAAATCATTATATCGTGTTTTAGCGCTCATCAGACTACGGTCGCTGTTCGACCCCATACTAGATCGCTAGCTTAGCCCCTAGGCTGGACAGCCTAGTGCTATTTTTCATGCATGATATATTTTAGTGTTCCTAAGTTAAGTTATGAAGATTTTGGCATTATTGAACATACTAGTTACTGTGATGTAAGTGTTTTTGCCTTCGGGGACCATACAAGGGACTGAGTTGGTTGTGTACCATCCCCCTCCTAACCTAATGTAGGAACTCTTGTATGCTCCCTATTCCCCTTGCCTGCGGGTAATTCCCTCTGGGTAGACTTGCTTTCCCTTCTCTATAGGGAGATCTTGTCTACACCCAGAGTATTTATCGCTTCTCTGCCTACCCTAAGGGAATGAACCCCCCTTAGGGTCGCGCCTGAGACATTAGGAAGGGCTCTGCCCTTCCTCCCAGCAACTAGCGATGTGTCTTTCAGACTTTCCTAGCCTAGGAGTTGGTCCTCCTACTCTAGGTTAAGCTCTGGGGGCAGACTCTGTCTTATTATAGTTTGGGATAGTACATTAGTGCTGCACTTGATCTAGGCTACCTATCCTAGGTTAGGGAGCGTTCTCCCTTGCCTTGGTGGCCGCTCTCATACAGAGTCTACCCATTTAGAAAGACCCCTACTTCTCCCTCCCCACTCTATCCCTTTGGTGTAGGCCTGCCTACACACCCCTGTCCTCGGTCCTACAACTCCTCCCTTGGGTGGAGTGGTAGGGCTAGCCTTGTTCTCCTGCTGAGCTGGCCACTCTGGTACACATACCCTTCATAGCGTTCTATAAGGGTGGTTGCCGGCGGCCGTCCTGCCGGCGGGGGATTCCCCCTCTTTGAGTGCCTTCTATCCCTCCCTTGGGTTACCTCAGGCTCCTGGCCGTCTGCCGGCCCACTGCCGCCGGATGTTAGGAGTATCTACTCCTATCATGAGTGCACTCTCTCCGGGGGGATGCCGGAGGGGTATAGGATATTACCCCCCCATCCCTCCTTACCCTTTTTCTCTCTCTATCTTGGTGCCGGTCCCTTGCCGTCTCTACTGCCGGCGATAACCGCCACTACCTCAGGTGACCTTTATTCATAAGATACCTTCCCCCTATAAGACGTCAGCCTACCGAGTGCCGGAGGCTGCCACCTTCCGTCGACATACCGCCGACGTCCCACCCCTTATATTTACCTAGCGATAGCCGGCCGACTTTCGGAGTCTGCCGCCCACATGCCGGCATTGATTTCCGGCAATCTAGGTATCCACCCTTATATATATATATATATATATATATCTTATGAATTGAACTAAGGTTCACCATGCCGTCACCCTCTGGCTGCCGGAGCCCGCCGCCTCTGCCGGCGATCTGCTGCTGTGCCGGCGGTCGCCAATGGGGTATTGTCCATCTCGGTTGCTCAGTGTGTCTGCCTTGATGTTTTCCACCCTGCAGGACCGGCCTCCGGCGTTCCGTCGGTCTGCCGGCGCCCCCTCATGAGACGCTAAGGGACATGTACCCCTTCCCTGGCTGCCGGCAGTCAATATGATGCAGCCAGATAGCCTGGCCACCTCCATATAGGTATTGTTATACCAACTAAAATAGTGGCTATGCTGTTTGATTGCACATCACAACATTTCCAGCATATTCTGTGTATCTCAGTGCAGTCGATTGCCGGAACCTACATTTACTAAGGGGTTATTCCTATTTTCCCCTCTCCCCCAAGGCTCTGAATGGTCTCAGATCCTTGTACACTCTGCAGATAATTCCTTTTTAAAAGCCTAGCTTGGCTCATCCATATGGATTTCCCTCATCTGAGACCCTCAGGTCCAAAGGAATTGTCTACGGATAAGGTTACGGTAACCGGCTGGGCGGGATTCACAAGTATGTGTCTATCTACTTCCTTTCCCGCTCATCAATCTTGAACATTAATATGCTATTATAGATTAAGTTATTCTTAATTCTAGAGTAATGTAAGTCATTCTTATGCCTTCCATGTACTCATGATCTCTTTCTTTTACAGGAGGAGTATATGAAGTGCGAAAGCAACTTCTGCGGAGTGAAGCTCCCGGACTTCTACGGGCACAAGGCGTGCTGGACCCACGCCCCCTGCGCCGCCAAGAAAGGCGACCTTAAATTTTGGGACCCGCAAAACTGTTCAGTCTGCAAGAGTCTTCTTGACGAGGCGTTCAACGATCCTCCTACCACGGAGGTAAGGGACATCGCTAGAGAGAAGCTACGCAAATGGGTGCGTGGCTTCCAAAAGAACGTCACTGGACTGTATCTTCCCAATGAAGACTTGAGGACTTTGCTTTTTCCAAAAGCATCCAAGGACTCGGTGGTCCCTCGAGAACAAATTCCCGTCCAAATTGTGGTCGAACCCGACATCGTCATGGCACAGTCCATGCGTGAGTGCCATCTTGATTCCGACAACGTGGAACGTATGTCGGAGATGTCTGAAGAGACGGAGAAGAACCTCATGGGCGGGGAGCTTGACTATGAGGAAGATCAGGTGGAGTACCCTGACTCGGAGAACGAGGTCGCTCCTGCTCCCCCAGCAACTCCAGCACCGTCCGAGGATCCTGTTCCTTCGACTTCTGCCACCCCGGACCCTCTTCCATCGGCCACTCTAGAGGTCTTCAGAATGCTTGAAGCCCTCATGGACAAGAAGCTACGCGAGACCTAGGAACAATTCCGGACGACTCTTGTCGGCTTCAAACAACCGAAGAAGATTTCGGTTAAGGACCTCCCCACCTGCTCGGAAGCTAACCCTTGGAAATACGCCGAGCATATGCCAATCACTACTGACAAGATCTACATTAGTGAAAGGGTTGGCTCTATTTTGTTGGAAGAAGTGGAGTTCTTCCCGAATTTCGAGGCTTATCCGGACTGTTACGTCCGGCTCAGGTCCGAACCAGCCTCAAAAGAAGTGATTGTGTTCGATCTCGCGAAGGCCCAAGCTATGCTGGCTCAGGCAGTGAAGAGCCGAGGTTTCACAAACTCCAAGATGCCAGCGCTGTGTAAGAAGCATCCAACCTTCGTTGCTCCAGCTACTGCGACCTTCCCCTTCGTTGAAAAGGCCTTCCAAGTGGTCATGAAGGCTGTGGAGGAAGGGAAGCCTTGCCCTGCACTGGAGGAGTGCAGACCCTTCTCCCTTACTCTTCCCCCCGATGATAGGCACTGGAAAGACATCCAGTCGACCTTCACGGTAGGAAAGCTAGAACCTGATGTGGCCGGTCGTCAATTCAACGAGGACCTCCCACGGCTGAACGATCATCTCCTTCGTAGGGAACAGGATACGAAGGAGAGACTCGCCGCTTTGCTGTCCCATCAGGTACAGCTAGAACTCATGGCCGGGGACACCAGAGTCCCGGACTTTTACATGGTCCTTGCTAAGTCGCACCTGGTGACCGTGACCAAGGACCTATACAGTTTCGCAAGGGCTCGTAGAGCCTGTAGGGAATTTGTATTCGCCAGTGCAATGGTGAAACACGAACCCCGGAGACTGATTTCCTCCAATATCTGGGGCAAACATCTCTTCCCGTCTACCTTGGTGAAAGAGCTGCTACGGAGAACAGGAACCTTCTCCATAATTGGGGCATGTCCCGAAAGAGGAAGTCCTCTCAGGATGATGGCCCTCAGCTTAAGAGGAAATCCTCATAACCCAGACCCCAGCAACGTCAGCCAAGACGACAGTTTCCGGGTCCCGTTACTCCCAAGTGGCTACGCAGACACAACAGACCTTTCAATTGGTCCCCCAGCCGGTGGTGTCGCAGTCACCGGTCTTCACCCCTGCCTATGAGCAACACTCGACTATCTTTCGTCCCAAAGGTAGGGGCTCAAGCAGAGGCTCCAGCAGAGATTCTTCTCGCCGTCCCTCCAGAGGCAGAGGAGGAGGGGGAGCTAGCGGCCGAGGTGGCAAACCCTCGGGACACCAGAAGCAATGAAGTGCTTCTGGTGGGAGGAAGACTCCGCCAATTCCAGGATCGTTGGACCTTCGATCCTTGGGCACACAGCATCGTCAAGAAAGGACTGGGCTGGAGCTGGATTCAACCACCCCCATCCTTCCAGCAATTCTTCCAACAGTCAACCCCCCTCCTGGAAGAATATGTCCTGGAACTTTTGAACAAGAAGGTGATCAGGAGGGTAAAGTCAATCAGGTTCCAAGGGAGACTCTTTTGTGTTCCCAAGAAAGATTCAGACAAACTCAGAGTCATTCTAGACTTGTCCCCCCTCAACAAGTTCATTGCGAACAACAAATTCAAGATGCTGACTCTGCAACAAATAAGGACCCTTCTGCCTCACAGGGCCTACACGGTCTCCATAGACCTGGCGGATGCCTACTGGCACATTCCAATGAATCACTACGCTTCCTCCTACCTAGGTTTTCGACTCCAAAGGAAAAGTTACGCCTTCAGGGCCATGCCCTTCGGGCTCAACGTGGCTCCACGGATCTTCACCAAGCTGGCAGACGCAATCGTCCAACAGCTACGTCTTCAGGGCGTCCAAGTGATGGCGTACCTAGATGACTGGCTAGTCTGGTCGACATCGCCCGAAGATTGTCTGAGAGCCTGCAACAAAGTCACCCAGTTCCTAAAGCATCTGGGCTTCAAGATAAACGCAGAAAAATCTCGCCTCTCTCCAGCTCAGAAGTTCCAATGGTTGGGAATCCATTGGGACCTTCAGTCACACTGCCTTTCCATTCCACAGAAGAAAAGGTCGGAAATAGCAGGGTCTGTCAGAAAGCTTCTAAAATCCAAACGGATCTCAAGATGACAACAGGAACAAGTTCTCGGCTCTCTACAGTTCGCCTCTGTGACAAACCCAGTGCTTCGCGCACAGCTAAAGGATGCCGCGGGAGTCTGGAGACGATTCGCATCCATCGCTCGAAGAGACCTCAAGAGACGGCTTCCGAACAGACTTCGCTTACTTTTAAAGCCATGGTCAGAAGCAAAGGCCCTGAAAAGGTCCATCCCACTTCAACACCCGCCTCCATCGATCAACATCCACACGGACGCTTCACTGGAGGGTTGGGGTGGTCACTCCCACCAACAACAGGTTCAAGGAACATGGTCTCCCCTATTCAAGATGTTTCACATCAACATCTTGGAGGCCATGACGGTTCTTCTCACCCTGAAGAAACTCTTCCCGCCTCCCTCGATCCACATCCGTCTGACTCTGGACAACTCGGTGGTAGTCAGATGTCTCAATCGTCAGGGCTCGAGATCGCCCCAAATAAATCAGATGCTTCTCCCGATCTTTCGTTTGGCAAAAAGGAAGAAATGGCACCTGTCTGCAGTTCACCTACAAGGATTCCGCAACGTGACGGCGGACGCTTTATCGAGGACAAGCCCAATAGAGTCAGAATGGTCTCTAGACGCAAGATCCTTCTCCTTCATCTCTCACCAAGTCCCGGAACTTCAGATCGATCTCTTTGCGACGAGCGACAACAATCAACTTCCTCGATATGTGGCCCGTATGAGGACCCCAAGGCAGAAGCAGTGGATGCCATGTCCCTGGATTGGAACAGATGGTCCAGGATATACCTGTTCCCTCCTCCCAACGTTCTGCTGAAAGTCCTATCCAAACTGAGAACCTTCAAAGGGACAGCGGCCCTAGTGGCTCCCAAGTGGCCCCGGAGCAATTGGTATCCCCTGGTCCTGGAGCTGCAGCCCACGCTGATCCCCCTACCGGGCCCAGTTCTCTCTCAACAAGTACAGAAGTCGACTGTCTTTGCTTCATCACTGAAAGTCAGGGACCTTCATCTCATGATTTTCTCTCCTTAGCTGCAAAGAAAAGGTTTGGGATCTCGAAGAAAAGCTTAGACTTCCTCGAGGAGTACAAGACTGAGTCTACCAGACGGCAGTACGAATCTTCCTGGAGAAAGTGGGTCTCCTTTGTCAAGGCAAAAAATCCTATGGAAATCACCATCGATTTTTGCATGTCCTTCTTCATTCACCTTCATGGACAAGGCTTAGCGGCCAACTCGATTTCCACTTGTAAATCGGCCTTGACTAGACCACTCCTATACGCCTTCCAGATTGATCTGTCCAGCGATATCTTCAATAAACTGCCAAAGGCATGCGCTAGACTATGCCCAGCACCCCCACCAAAACCTATCTCCTGGTCCCTGGACAAAGTGCTCCATTTTGCTTCTAGCCTGGACAACGATTCGTGCCCTCTGAACCACCTGACTAAAAAAGTTATCTTCCTTTTTGCTCTCGCCTCGGGAGCCCGAGTCAGTGAAATAGTGGCATTATCAAGAGAAGAGGGTCATATCCTGTTCGCCGAGACAGGAGATCTTACCCTCTTCCCCGATCCGACGTTTCTCGCCAAGAATGAACTACCCACCAAGAGATGGGGCTCCTGGAGAATCTGCCCCCTGAAGGAAGATGTCTCTATATGCCCAGTGGAGAGTCTTAAGGTCTATCTTCGAAGAACTTCAGACTTCGGTGGCGGACAACTCTTCAAAGGAGAAACATCTTGTAGCGACCTGTCACTGAAACAACTAAGAGCGAAAATCACCTACTTCATTCGCAGAGCGGATCCTGACAGTACACCCGCAGGTCAAGATCCTAGAAAAGTCGCTTCTTCTCCGAACTTCTTCCAGAGTATGGATTTCGAAAGCCTCAAGAGCTTTACGGGCTGGAAATCATCGCGCGTTTTCTTCAAGCACTACGCAAAACAAGTGCACGAAGTGAAGCATTTCATGGTAGCTGCAGGTAGTGTTATGAAACCTGCTGCTTAAATCTGCATGGAACAGCGAGTTACTTGGGACTCTAACTCTACAGGTGCCTGTGTTGACCTTATTGTGATACATAGTGATTTAATGGACACTTAGTGTTTCTAATAGACTGTTCTTTACCAAGGTGAAATGTCATAGACTTTACACGAGTGCCACATGCCCTAGGGCATGGAGTGTTTTCTTTGAATTTTAAAAGACTGGCGTACCTCTGGGAACTTGTGTTTCTAAAAAGCAAACTTTTCTTTTTAGAATCAAGATTACCGTCTTTCATTTCTATGTACATTATTCTTTATTATTATAAATAAATTCTATAATCATTATTGTAATTACTTCCATAATTATCTGCAATCCTAAAAATAAAATGTCTATTTTATTTCCATGTGCGTCTCCTTTCGCTCCTATTCCTTATCAAGAAATATACGATTGTTATAGTTTCATTTACCTCTTTAATGATGATCAAAAAGAATAATAGTATAAGTAATTATGTTATATACTCACTCATGCCTTGATAATATTCCTACTCGAATATTAACCTTTGTCCTGTCTCTGAGACCAGCATGATCTCTCCTCCAGGGTAGTAGTAATTATGTTATATACTTACTTATGCTTGATAATATTCCTAACCGAATATTAACCTTTGTCTTGTCTCCGAGTCCAGCATGATCTCTCCACCGGGTGAGTAGCTCTTCAATGATCGCTTCGAGATGTTCCTATTGTCCACCAGGACTTCCCTGCCAGGGGGGCAGGAAGCTAGTTCATCATAGAATCTCTGGTAAGGACATGTTCTATAATATTGTTCGAAACCCTTGGCACTTGGATTAAAGGGGAAAAAATCCACGATACATTATTTCTCTGGTACACTTCCACCAGGACGTCATGGCTTGAGCCCAAAAAACGGATTTTGAGCGAAGCGAAAAATCTATTTTTGGGTGAGATAGCCATGACGTCCTGATGGACCCTCCCGTCTATTCTAGTTCAGCCTTTCAGGCCCCTCCCTGACCTACTGTATCGCGGAGATTGGTAGAAGCTGAGCTCAGGATGAGGACGGACGTGACGTCATTTAGCAATGGCGCCCGTTTGTTTACGTCTCGAGTACCAAAAGTAGCCACGGATGCGAGTAACTTTGGAACAGCTCCTCAGTTACTCAGCCACCTTTCCATATCGAAGTGTTAACTCTATATGGGGTGCAGATAGCTATGTGGCGTGTTAATACATGCGTCCCCTGTTGATACAGTATACGATATCCTAGAGGGAAACCTTTAGGGTACTCGCACCAGAAGTTAGAATTCTGTGATAACCTTTAGTTTAATTCTCTGGGAATATCCACTGTAGTTAAATATACCCTAGGAAGCTACTGAAGGAACCTTCCATCAGGACGTCATGGCTATCTCACCCAAAAATAGATTTTTCGCTTCGCTCAAAATCCGTTAAATATACAAATAAAATCCCACCTTATTCCATTGTTGGAATGTTGCCGTTAGAGGCCTAAATACAGAATGGCCGCCGAACACTTAGGTGACCATAGACATATTAAGTCAGCTTCATCACAGACTTTATTGATATGGTAAAAAATTATTATCTACCTTTCCATTGGGCTCTTAAAAAAAATGCCCGCCAAACCTTCACCGAGTCATAAACATGTTAAGGGTTATAGTATTTATGCTTGGATTTAAATGAAATTTGCTGCACACATTAGGTACCTTGCAATAAAGCTTTCCCCCAAATTTTATTACTATACCTTTTGAATTTTTCGAGTTAGCGGAGTTTATTTGAAAATTTTTTTTTTTTTTTTTGCAATTTTTAAAGCAATAAAACTCAAAAACTGTAATATAAAATTCAAATCCCTTATATGCATTAAAATTAAAAAAAATATCTTGACACTTTTTTTTTTTTTTTAAATAAGGCTTCATTTTTTTACATTTTTGAAAAAACACTCAAAATTTTGGAGAATTTGTCATATAACCACTTCATGTTATATTGTCCAGTTTAGTGATATATGAATAAAAGCAATCGAGCTCCAACAACCATATGAAGAAGATAGTGCACAAACAGTAAGAAAATTCTTTTTTTTTGTGAAGAAAATATTGAAAATAAGAAAAGTGTACTACAACAAATGTGGATGAAAAGAGAAAACCTAGTGAAAATAAGGAACACACAAAACTAAAAGACATAGAGGCGCCGATGCAAAGGCGAAGCCTCAACGTGAATCTGATCTGATAAATCATGAAAAAAAAAAAAAAAATTAAAGGGGGTATGTATGATAGCAGCTACCATTATGTATTACTATGTCTAACTTTGTATACGGCAGTGTAAGGGGGGTTGCGCCCCCTGTTAGGTAAGGACACGTCTTGTAGGTTAGGTTATGGGGGAAAGTTTAGGTTAGTTGATGTCCATTTTTATTGAACGCGTGAGGAACTGGCCGCTGATATCCAAAGGCTTAAAGGTTTTATTGTAGTGTATTACAGGGCAATGTAACCTAGGAAAAAAATTACTTATTCTTATAGAAAAAAATTACGCTCTCTTCGAAAATGACACTCGTTCCCGTCGCAAATGAATAGTTTCAGAAATATATATACGTCTATATCCTACGATAATGGGGGACCCCCAGTGGGAACTCGGGGTTTTGGGTGGGGAAAACATACTGGGGAAACGATATATAATCGTAAAACAAGCCTTTTCTTCTCTATACATTAACTTCTTGAATGTATAATAATCGGAGGAAAATACAAAACAGTATACCTGAATAAACTTTGGAGGCGCCGTTGCAAAGATTGTCTCATGAAAAAATACAGTAACCAGTGCTGCCGTCTGATGTAGATCAAATGTTAGCTTTCCATGCTACCATTAGCACCCGTATGTTCGTGCATACCAGTTTCGTCCTACGCAGAAACCCCTCCCCCCTGCGCAGAAGCTTTTCCTCTACCTATTACTCGTTTTATTATCCTATTCCTTTTAAAATCATCTCATTTTATATTCCAATTCAATATTATTTATCATTCATGAATACTTTCTCTGGACTAGTTTCCCTATACAGTTCATTCATGTTTACCTTCTACACTCCATTGTTTTTCTGTTAACCAATCACGAACCGATACCTATTCAAAGTTTACACAAAGGGGTTGTCAACTGATATTTCCCTACCCCCTTCCTTTGTCTCTTTAAGTGGTCTGTTCATACCAAATCCTTTTTCCTTGTAACCTTTGTCCTAGTAAGGTGTCCGTCATTTCAAGTGAGGTTTATTTTTTCGTATTTTGCGATGGAGGAAGTTATAGATACTTGTAACGGCTTCAGTATTCCGTATCTAAAATCATTTGCTAAATTCCATGGTGATGTGGAGAATTTTTTTATGTTATGTTCTGAGTGGGAACTTAGTCCGGGAAAGTCTCCTTATAACAGTTACATAAAGTTCAACAGGGGAGGATATGAGCACTTACTCTCGGGGCACAGACACCCTGCTAATACTTTACTGTCACAATTCACTAACCATCACTCTTTAAATACAAAAGGGGGAAATTTTACTGTCCAGAGGCCGGAGTACTCCACACGTAGAAATATCAATAATTTATGGCCTACTCTAGCTTTGTCAGGTCTATAGTCATCTCATTCTCAGGCTCTGTTCCGGCTCCGTCCCAGCTACCCCAATGAAATGCTGGACAGGTATTTTACGTTAATGTAATCAGACAAAATCCAAAATGGGAGCAGTGATGTAAAGTAGTTTAAAAGTTTAAAGATAAGGATCTTTACCTTCAAAGCAAATATATTAATGCAAAGTACTTCGCTGTTACCACCTATAGACTTACTCTTCAAATATTCCCAGTTTAAACATTAAATAAATAAGGGAGCAAAAAGTACTAAAGAGGTTTAATTAACCTAATATTGATTTATTCACAAATTTACATCAAAGAAACGGACATCTTAACAAAGACAAAATGGAATCATAAAAATGCAATTCAAAATGATGAAAATTAGTTAGTTAGACGCGTGGTCTACAATAATTAAAAATCAAAATGGGGTCGGACACGTGGCCCATGAGACCCAGAGACTGTGTTAGTCTCAAAAGGCAAAAAATTGTATAGAAAAAAATATATACACACAATCCCACCACACACAGTCCGAATATTGTAATTAGCCAGCTTCCCTATCAAGTTAAAATTAGTCTAAGCTAAGAATTGGGGGAAAACTAAATGGCCATTGATGTAGTACCTGCACTCCTTTGAAGATTAGTCCTATGCCCGTGATAGCTGTTGACCTGGACGTCGCACTAATTGGCACCTTGCATTCTTGCCTGGCTCACCCCAAAAACTCTCACTTTGGCTGCAACTAGGTACACCAGGGCCCTCTTCTTCTCATCTCTCCGACCGGCAGCAACCTTTTGTGAGTCGAGTTTTGGGAGAGAGGGTGCGGGGGGTGAGCCAGAGGTGCACGGGTTCAATGACCAGGCAGGTCAGCAGGCCAGGGCAGCTTCTCGTTGAATGGGGCGACGCTAAGGTCGAAGAGATCACCTGGCTTCACCTTTCCAGACAGGTGAGGAGCTTGATGCGGACGGTAATCCATTGGGGTTGCCATATCGGGACTTCAGGACAGGGCAATGTATTGTTGCAAGGAGTGCAGAGGAGGCAGGATTTTGTACTAAATACTCAGATAAATCTTGCTGCTCTGAGGGAGGTTATATATACAACAATCCTACCTATTCTGGCTTGCTAAAAATTAATATTTAAAATGATTAATTAGCAATGGACTGGTGCGATGGGCATACATCTTAAAATTAACACACCTTAATTGGTATTGAGAAATATAAGATGCATTAATTCAGCAGTATTGAAATTTATATTTAAAATTCAGTTTAGGAGTTTAATCTCGACCCACGTAGTTTAAGGAAAGAACCAACATACGCCGGGGTTACACTAAGGCCCTCTAACGTGCGTATCTACGCTGTGACGTCACGAGCATGGCGTGCGCCACTGTCAACAAGTTTAAGTTTAGAATAGTCCTTCCTATGATTCGCTAAAGAAAACTAGATGTAGGAGAGAATGTTTAAAGGGTAGCTATAGTATTAGTAGAAGAGAGCTAAAAATACGATTAAAAGAAGAAGAGTGAAGAAAATTCTTCACACCCTGGGGATAAAGGGGAGAAAAAAGGGAGAGGGGTTAGTTCAGGTAAATGTGATTCAACTACTTGTTAGTATGAGCGAGATAAGGTTACTGGCTGAATGATGAGGGAAGTTGTTCTTCACATCAACGTCCGTTTAAAGTTAACAAAACGCTGTTAACGTTAATTGAAATCAATCGAGTCAAAAGTTATGCTTTCACGTGAATTTGGGGAATATTGAACCACGCAGGCAATGCTTCACGGAAGCGTTAAGTTAAGCATATGATCAATTTTAACTTTAAACGTATGATGCAATAATAACAGAAGGATTAAAAGTACTCAATTCTTCCCACCCTAGGGGTACGGATAGAGCAAACAAAACGTAAGCCAATAACGGTCGAGTTCAGCAACAAGTCAGGCCAAATGACAAATTGAAAATTATGGGGGTGAATCCCAATCCCGGTCTGACACCCAACGTTTTACATTAAAAGATTTTACAAAGAAAATTACTGGCGTAATGAAAACTTTGTATTCATCGCCTGACAAAAGAAGAAAAGTTACTTCCTTCTCGGCGTTTAAAGGTGAAAATTTGCTTGACACTAGCCTGAATGATAAATCGAGACGAACTAGGTCTATGGGGACATCGTATTTATGACAGCTTGGGTCTTGGATGTCGTCTTTAAGAAAAACGTTTAAGATGGGAATATTAAAAACAAAACTTATTTTCAGCACGAGCTGAAGGATGTCAGGGGGATTATAGCAACATGACAAGTTGTCAAGGCAAAAATTGAATTTAGGTTATAAAGTTAAAGCATGGGATTGACCGAAAAAATGCTGCTGAATGACTTGGCAAAAATAATAAAGGCTTGCAGTTGCGCCATATAAGACTGAATGAAAATAATGAATGGTGTTCAAGGTACCGTTATCCTCAAGCAAAGTGATTTGTAAACAGGCTCTAAGCTCCGGTGCTAGGTCTACACGTGTGACCTTCGCTAAATCCGCCGTCAGCGCAAAAGGTTCCTCTCTGACAACTGAAGTCTTAACCTTGCGGTCACGCGCCTCATTCTGAGAGCGGGTTTCAAATTTCGACATGGATATTTTAGCGTCAACACGGGTTGGAGCGGATGTTACGGGCTTAAAGATAGGACAATCAGGCAACGTGGGCGCTGGTCCTTGGGATGGTACAGTTTTAGTTATTGAATTTACAACCGGTACAGGCCTCTGCTGGCCATCACGCACACGGTTAAGTTGTGTGGTATCTGCGCTACAACTTGGGGGGTCCATGACAAGACAATGAATGGTATTTCCTCCGGGACGGACTGTCACCGGCGGCAAAGACAAAGGGGGTTGAGGGCGATCAAAGGCTGGCGGCTTAAGGTTTGGAGATGAGGACGGAGCACGTGGGATTGACACAAAATTACTAATCGTGTGCCGTGTTGGCAACATAGTACTGAAATGTGACGATTTTACTGGTTGGGGAATTGAGACAAAATTATGAACATTGTGCTTGACTGGCGAGACGTTAGAAGTTACAATTAAGGGACGTGTCACTGAAGGTGTTGCACTCGAAGAAGAATTAGATTGATTAGGTTTGATAGTTAAATTAGGATGAGCCATTAGGCTATTAAAAGCAATTTCAATTTTACTTGAGCAGGCAGCAAGCACGGGATAATTTAATTTAACAATAGGATGGACGTAATGACGTCTCCAAAAATTCTTGTAATTACAAAGTTCATCTCTTACTTTACCAATAAGGGTTTTAAAATGACTTACGGCTTCTGAACCCATGCTGGGAAAATCTACAGAAGCAAGAGCATGAAGTGCTAGGTCTGCGTCCTCACACACAAAGGTGAATGTTAATTCCTGTTCCTTAAGCCTAGCGTTAATCTCCTCGGGGCTAAGCGTTTCCGCCTTGGGCGGTGAAGGGTTGTTTACGTTAAACATGAAGTCCGCCATCTTGGAATGACCACGTTTGATGAACAGATTCGTAAAACAAAACAAGGGATAACTGAATTTTCAAAGGAATGTAAAAATGAAACTTTACAAATTTAATAGCATGGTAATTGAACATTTAAATTTACTCATGATGAGAAAAAAATGGTTAAATGACAACACAAAGGTAAATAACAAAACTACTTTAAAATTCAAATTGACTGGGGCCTAACAAAGCAGACGATGCCCAGGTCACGTGACGTTAAACACTTTACTAAAATGAATTATATACGCACGTGGCGATACTGACTAATTAATTTACTTTAAAGTGAAACATATTAGAAAGCACATGGGCTTATGAATGCAAAGTATTAAGTTAAAAGTTATAATAACAGGTCGAGGCTGACTCTGTTGAGACAATTTCACAATTACAGGCGCACTAAGGCAGCCACTGATCTATTCAAAATGTAGATAGGCTCACAAGGCAACGACTTTAAAGTGCACTCTCGTGGAGGCTAAACAAATATAAAATTTCCCTCACGCGGAGGTAAAACAAAAATATCCTCGCTAAAGGACAAAAATAATGTCTCCTCGATAAAGGAAATTAAATGGTACTACACGCAGTAATTTACTTACGGTAGCAAACAATTACGCACCCTTAGTTTGAGCTGTAGACAAGATCCGCCATCTCGGAACAAACACATGGAATGAAACGGACTTGGTGTTAAGTTTCTACGTTACTCGTAAGAAGACTTAAAATTATGTTACGCCAATTCGCTCTTTAGGACAAGGACACGTGCTAGGTATACGGGAACGTTAGTTAGAAAAGTTAAGGTTGGTTAGGGAAGGTAAACGACACAAAGGAAGGTAGACCAAGGTACAAAATGTTACAAATTAGATGCTTAGCTAGCAAAATGAGTTGACAGAACGAGTACACCGGCGCTCTAGCTGAGCAGTAAACACGGGCGTCTGAACAACAAAAAACCTTAGTTCAAGTAGCTTAGAACTTTCTGGTATAAGTGGATTCCAACACACGTGGGTGAACGGATCCGAGACAAAGTGAAGTTCCTACGACAAATTCTAGTCTTTCTGTAGAGAACATTCATGCAACAAATTAACCTGGTTACGTAGTTCTTTCCTTAAACACGTGGTCGATACAAAAAGATCATGTTGATTACAAATTTCTCTTCCCAATTAAAGTCTGGGCATTACACATTCAACAACTGGCTGTGTGCGTGTGGGTAAGTGATATAGCGAGTTACTATATGCTTAATCAAGCTGATTAATTACGTTAATGGTTCATAAGTCAAAGGTGAAAGATCCGGTTCGAAGGACCACTCGTGTGGAGAATTTTTTTATGTTATGTTCTGAGTGGGAACTTAGTCCGGGAAAGTCTCCTTATAACAGTTACATAAAGTTCAACAGGGGAGGATATGAGCACTTACTCTCGGGGCACAGACACCCTGCTAATACTTTACTGTCACAATTCACTAACCATCACTCTTTAAATACAAAAGGGGGAAATTTTACTGTCCAGAGGCCGGAGTACTCCACACGTAGAAATATCAATAATTTATGGCCTACTCTAGCTTTGTCAGGTCTATAGTCATCTCATTCTCAGGCTCTGTTCCGGCTCCGTCCCAGCTACCCCAATGAAATGCTGGACAGGTATTTTACGTTAATGTAATCAGACAAAATCCAAAATGGGAGCAGTGATGTAAAGTAGTTTAAAAGTTTAAAGATAAGGATCTTTACCTTCGAAGCAAATATATTAATGCAAAGTACCTCGCTGTTACCACCTATAGACTTACTCTTCAAATATTCCCAGTTTAAACATTAAATAAATAAGGGAGCAAAAAGTACTAAAGAGGTTTAATTAACCTAATATTGATTTATTCACAAATTTACATCAAAGAAACGGACATCTTAACAAAGACAAAATGGAATCATAAAAATGCAATTCAAAATGATGAAAATTAGTTAGTTAGACGCGTGGTCTACAATAATTAAAAATCAAAATGGGGTCGGACACGTGGCCCATGAGACCCAGAGACTGTGTTAGTCTCAAAAGGCAAAAAATTGTATAGAAAAAAATATATACACACAATCCCACCGCACACAGTCCGAATATTGTAATTAGCCAGGTTCCCTATCAAGTTAAAATTAGTCTAAGCTAAGAATTGGGGGAAAACTAAATGGCCATTGATGTAGTACCTGCACTCCTTTGAAGATTAGTCCTATGCCCGTGATAGCTGTTGACCTGGACGTCGCACTAATTGGCACCTTGCACTCTTGCCTGGCTCACCCCAAAAACTCTCACTTTGGCTGCAACTAGGTACACCAGGGCCCTCTTCTTCTCATCTCTCCGACCGGCAGCAACCTTTTGTGAGTCGAGTTTTGGGAGAGAGGGTGCGGGGAGTGAGCCAGAGGTGCACGGGTTCAATGACCAGGCAGGTCAGCAGGCCAGGGCAGCTTCTCGTTGAATGGGGCGACGCTAAGGTCGAAGAGATCACCTGGCTTCACCTTTCCAGACAGGTGAGGAGCTTGATGCGGACGGTAATCCATTAGGGTTGCCATATCGGGACTTCAGGACAGGGCAATGTATTGTTGCAAGGAGTGCAGAGGAGGCAGGATTTTGTACTAAATACTCAGATAAATCTTGCTGCTCTGAGGGAGGTTATATATACAACAATCCTACCTATTCTGGCTTGCTAAAAATTAACATTTAAAATGATTAATTAGCAATGGACTGGTGCGATGGGCATACATCTTAAAATTAACACACCTTAATTGGTATTGAGAAATATAAGATGCATTAATTCAGCAGTATTGAAATTTATATTTAAAATTCAGTTTAGGAGTTTAATCTCGACCCACGTAGTTTAAGGAAAGAACCAACATACGCCGGGGTTACACTAAGGCCCTCTAACGTGCGTATCTACGCTGTGACGTCACGAGCATGGCGTGCGCCACTGTCAACAAGTTTAAGTTTAGAATAGTCCTTCCTATGATTCGCTAAAGAAAACTAGATGTAGGAGAGAATGTTTAAGGGGTAGCTATAGTATTAGTAGAAGAGAGCTAAAAATACGATTAAAAGAAGAAGAGTGAAGAAAATTCTTCACAGGTGATTTTTATTATTCTTCAGCCAACGTTGACAATTTCCTGAAATCACACAATGTAATTCCTCAACCCTTACAGTGCCCCAAGTGCCGTTTCCCTCCTATCTTACAGGAAAGACATTCACGTATTTTATTGTAATACCGAAACCATCATTCCTAAAACCAAAAAGAAACGTCGTTGTGGTTATACTGTTACTTATTATAAAGGTACATTTTTGGGAAAAAGTCGTCTACCCCATGGAAGATAATATTAATTGCAAAAACGCAAGTCATTCCTCAATAGTCATTAAATGTGTTTTGTGACCGGGGAACTCCTAGATTAGGTGGTTTAGGTAGGTTTGTTTGGTTCTGTGCCCTTTTTGTACTTTTTATATATTGTGAAAACTTATATGGGAAAATTATGTAAAATACGTATGGAAATATCTAGCATTACTAACGCTAGTAATGTCACCGTACCGTCGGTAACACTGTGTATCATTCGTAACATGGAGAATTTTACCGTTCTCAGTAAATACCTGAGGTTTGTGACCTGTCATACTACTAGGTTAGGTTAGGTGGGTTTGTTAGGTTCTGTGCCCTTTTTGTAATTTTTATATATTGTGTAAAACTTATATGGAAAAATTATTTGAAATACGTATGCAAATATCTACTATGAGATTCAGGGCCTCTGTAACACGGTTTTTTGGACTTTGCTCCTTATCAAAGCATCGGATGTAGCTGAAAGTTGACATATGTATATTTTACAACCACACACAAATTTTGTCAGCATTATCAATAACCTAAACCCAATAGTTTTAATTTTTATAGAGTAAAAATGCTCTAGCCGACGCCATGGCCAGTGATAACGAGCCAAGAGTCGAAAACATTCACTACGTAAGCAATGTAAACACCTTTTGACAAAATTTTGCCCCGCCCATCCACCAGACACCCATTCAACTTCTTCCATCGGCTCTGAAACCCATAACAGTCAAGAATGGCTAACAGGATTTGGAATTGCCCCCGTGGTTGCAAAACTGCATTTGTCTTACGACTTGCAACTTTATACAGTCAAGAGAAAGCCCGTGGCCATATTTACTATAGCCTGAATAGGTAATTATTCAGTTTCTAGTTTAAATCCAATGTTTATAGTCTGATTTGTATTTAGCGTAACAGGATTATAATACTTGTAATGTCATTCAGGCTTTTGAACATTTCTATTAACTATTCACTATGCCACCAAAAGAGAGAGAAAGAGAGGGATTGTATGTAAACAGTCTTTATATAACTATTTTTGTTAAAATAAGATTTTTGTGCTAAAATCTCCATCAGACCAACCGTGTTAGCTATGTTTTGGGCATGACTGCATTTTATAAATAAATCCTGAATAGTTTTTGGAGTTTTATTTGTACATCTAATGGGAATTTATAGAAGTAAAGTGAACATAATTCATTTATCCTTTAAAATAATTACTACATGTAGCAAAACAAATAGTAGTAAAGATGATAATGCAATGAAGGAATGATACCATACTTTATCTTTAGCTTCAACATCGGCAATAACATACCCAGTTGCCATAATTTGTCAGCTTAATGAAATAACCTATCATCTAAAGTTAAACTTAATTTCTGAGGAGGCCATGGCTTATTGCACAGTGAAAGAATATGACAAAGACTTTATGAATGGCGGAACGATACATAAATGTAGGTGGGGTATTTGTGCTAGCGTAGTAATACTACTGTACTGTAGCAGTAGTGCCGTAACAGTACTATACATGAATTAAACGTTTAGGCCAACTGCTGGGATCCTTGAGGAGCATTTACCACTTCTTACAACTACTCGAAAAATTAGTTTTTATAGCCAGAATTTAAATTTTCTGATCCAACAATGCCCATGATAGCCTTCAGTGTTATCCTGAATCACAACGAGGCCAAAGTGGGTGGAGCCTCGTGAAGTCATCATTCTGACGATAATTACTGGTGAAGGTTTAAAGCCAAATATGGTACCAGTTATTTATTTATTTTTTTCTTTTTTACACTAAATACGTAGGTAGCTAGACAATAAATAAAAATTACTGGACATTGGATATAGCAGTTATCAAATCAAGCTGGTCTACTACGTTTTTGAAAATTACCAACTAATCCATACACCTTGTCAATCTGATTGTGACCTGTAAAGTAGACTGTAATTTCTTAGGAAACTTATTCTGGGAGTTAGATTAATAATCGAAGTGTTTTTGTATTTATTAACATATTTTGTTCGTTTGTTCATTATAACAATTCTCAGTGGAGAGGTTTCAGAGTTCATAAAGGTGCACTGCTTTGCTTTTATTTACACTTTTGTGTTATTGTTGGCAGAGATATAGCCTTCGTTACGTATAACCATTCATCGATCGAGAAAGAGAGAAGAAATGCCGTCATAAGTTACGTAACGAGTGCGTTCGAAACCTTTTCTCTGAGTAAGTTGGCCCGTCTTCAAAAATCGTCACTTTTACTTAATAAAGTACCAAATTTATTCAACCTACGTAATGCAGAATATAGTCAAAATTTATGTGTAGATATAATGTGTATTCTGAATAAGCGTTATATTTATGAAATTCATAGAAAAAAAGTTATTGCGAAAAAACCGTGTTACAGAGGCCCTGAACAAGGCCCATAGGCCTTGGCCCTGAATCTCATAGTAGCATTGCTATCGCTAGTAATGCCATCGTACCGTTGGTAACTCTGTGTACCATTCGTCTTCGACGGTAACACTGTGTATCATTGGTAACGTTGCTAATGTTATCGTTCGCATCACATCCGTAAGGGAAGTGTCGCCGTTGAACTAGTGTTTATATTTAAATATTTTAACCCATCATATATGACAACATTGTTTATATTTAACCATTTTAACAGAAAATATATGTTTTCCTGTAGGAAATATCGTGATTTAACCGGTTTTCACCTTCATTCCATCCGTAATAACATCAACTAATTCGACAACTTAAAGTTAGCCGAATTGGTTGATCTGTTTGTTTGCGGTTGAAATGAAGGTCAAATTCGGTTAAATCACGTTAGTTACTATAGGAAAACATATATTTTCTGTTCGAAATCACACCCTGTAATACAATACAAATTTACCGGCTCAAAATTAAAAATTCTATATTGGCCATATATTTTATACCTACATTA
>NC_090729.1:106266650-106378644 GCF_036898095.1 Palaemon carinicauda
TTTTTTAGTGGTAATAAACGGTGTGAAGTACATCAAGCACCAAAAACTTAATTTCTTCAGAATATTGCAGCCCTTCAGTGATGGCCGAATACATTTCAAGTGAAAAAGGAAAGCCTATGCTTAAACTCAATGGTTTCATATTCGTGAAAGACAAACAAGTTGTAACAAGTTATATTGGAAGTGCAATAAGTTTGTGGATTGGTCGTCCTTCAAGACGCCATCAACGTAGTCCTATGATTTGCCTAGGACTTACAACGCACTTGAAGGATGGCACAGAGCTTTTTTTTACGGCAAATGTCATCTCATCATCCAACAATATGGTAGTTCCTAGATGCTCTAAAAAGAGCGCAAGATTTACAAGAAATTCACATTGCGAAATTAAGAGCAGGAAGCACAAATATGACGAGTTCCAAGAAATATCGTGACTTGAATGAAAGGATAAAAATATTAGTGGCAACCTTTGAAGAGTACTCAGTATTATAGTACTTGCGTGCTGTAGTGCATAACTTGCATTTATAAGTAAATCTGTTTCATCATTAATTTATTTTAATAGTTTTATTAATGACATTCATACTTAAAAGATTTCATACTTTCTAAGGGGACAGGGATGGTGGGCCAATATGTATAAATAGCTCCAGGTTTGTATCTTTAAAAAAATACAATTTACTTCCAAATTTGTCATCTGTGTCATCACTCTGTACAAACACTCGCTGTTTATAGGGGATGACTTACCTTTTAGGAGGGTGGAAGTATGTGCCAACTGGCTCTTATCATTTGACCCGAGGTTCTCTCCCCACGATATAGATTGCTAAAAGTAGGAACTTCGCACCTTGCTAAAACTGTCGTGTTCTGCATGACTAGCGGCCTGTGCAATCTGAGTGTTTGTGACCCTATCAATGTGGCTGGTCTAGGTATGGGTTCTCAGAGTCATAGAAATCTGAGAGTACTTACAATTTACCCAACCCCCCCTTTGCTAGAGGTATTGGGGATGCAACAAGTATAATTTCTATACCAGGTTACACATAAGAAATGGATCTAATCGCCAGAGAAATGAGGTCAGCTGTGCCGAGTACCATGGTGCTGATTCCCCAAGGAAGGGGAAGGTGAAGGAAAGAAAGAAACTAGGTATTCTAACTCATTCACCCCAGACTAACCCAGATAACCTCGGCCCTCGACCCTCTGCTACTTGTCCATATGGGAGCTTGAGGTGTTTTAGACCACTTGTTGTGCAGCCACTACAGGACCAATGGAAAATGTTTCCAAGCTCCCGTGGGTTACGTCTTGCAGGTAGTGCTCGGTGAAGGTCGTCTGATGCTTCCATATACCCGCTTGCAATACATGCGCCACCGAGTAGTTCTTTCTGAATGCCAGGGATGTTGCAATGCCCCTGACATCATAAGCTCTGGGTTGTGGTGATGGAAGAGGTTCAGGATTAAGTGCAAGGTCAAAGACCTTGCGAATCACTGACGAGAAGGTGTTCTTCGTGACCCTCCTGTTGATCTTCCTATGCTGAAGAAGAGTGCCGACACATGGGGGCGAGCTGCAGTTGTTCTTTTTAAGTAACCTCTCAGACTACTCACAGGGCAAATTACTAGTTGGTCTGGATCTTCAGTTACAGAACGAAGACTCTCGATACTGAAATGGCCCAAGTCTAGAAGCCACTACCCCCGGACTTTGAGTCTTGGCAATAAACTCAGGGAAAAAGCATAGAATTACCTCTCCCTATCCCAATGCAGATCACTGACTCTCTTGGTCGAGACCAAAGCAAGTAGGAACACTGTCTTCAGAGTAAGGTGGCGATCTGTTGCATGGCGTAAGGAGCTCCCTTCAGACATTGAAGGACTCGAAACCCGTTCCAAGGAGGAGGTCTAACTTCCGACTAGGTACAAGTAATCTCATAACTTCGTATGAGAAGAGAAAGTTCCAACGAGGAGGAAATACCTTAGAGTGGGGTTCCGAATTATGCAAGAATATGGTCGATCAATGACCCCGCATTAATGGAAAATCTCATATTTCAAAACACACAACTAACAGAAATAATTCCATTGTATCTAGGAAAATTGCCAGTCAGAAAATTGTCAGTTGGAAAATTGCCAGCTGGAACATTGCCATTGTCTAGTGAACATTTTTTAAATGTTTATTGACCTTAAACTACCATTAACATGATAGTTCTTCTAGGCCATTTCCTTTTAGTTATTGATCATTTATTCTAAAAATAACACTTTTCCTTTGATAAATATTTGTTCGAGCCTGAACTTAGTATTTTTTGGGCTCGGCCATGTCGTCGTGATGGAAGGGTTCCTTTAGGAAGTCTTCTAGTCAATGTTTATTGAGCCTAAACTATCATTAATTAACATGATAGTTCTTCCAGGCCATTTCATTTTTGTTATTGATCATTTATTCCAAAAATAACACTTTTCCTTCTATAAATATTTGTTCGAGCCTGAACTTAGTATTTTTTTAGCTCGGCCATGTCGTCCTGATGGAAGGGTTCCTTTAGGTAGCCTTCTAAGGGATATTTGCTACAGTGATAATCCCAGAGAATTAAACCGAAGGTCTCCAGGATTCTAACTCCTGGCGTGAGTATCCAATTAAGGATATCGCATAATATCAGGGGACATATTTTTTAGATACGGCACATGGCAATCTTCACCCCGAATAGATTTAACTCTTTAATGTAAGGGGGAAGAGTGGCGAAAGAAAGGGGTGCCGTTCTAGGTACCCGGTGGACCTCCTATCCGTACTACTACCGGCCGCCATTCCTTTCCTTGTAGCGTTTAAGCTAGGTGTCCTCCCAATCTAACCCGGTTATTGGAATATTCATCATGCAATCTCCAGCATCTTCATCCTCTGGAAAGTTGGGTATTAATTCTTTTCTGTGTATAATTTTAGGCTCCCTTCTCACAGTTAAATTTCAATAATTTAAGTGTTTGGTTTAGCGTTGCCACGAACCGGAGGCGGCCATTTTACGACCGGTGTCACCCGTTATTATCGCATTTTATTTAGTCAGTAGGGCGACATTTCCCGGTATTTAGCTATAATATTAGCTAGTTAGGCAAATAATACAAGTGAAGATTGTGTTTACAGATATATTATTATTCCCCTTCCTATTATGTAACTTTACTTTTCATATGCGGCGGGAGCCACGGCGGTACCAACCTTGGCCGTGGTTCCTACCAGAGCAAGGCTAGCCTCGCTCCTATATACGTTAGTAAGGTAATTCCCCATGTTTAGCCTCACCCTATCGTTCCTTATTAATTCGGATGAGGACTTACATCCTCTAGAATTTATGGATAAGCTTCGATATACATTCTCTCTCAGAGAAAAGAGGCTAAACCCTTCCTCTCTCCCTGAGTGCTGCAGCCGCTACAGGCAGCAACCACTGTCTTTCTTCATTGCCGTCGAGTAGAACAGAGTTCTTGCCACCTCCGGCTTTGGGTCAGATAGTAATTAACCCAGGGTGCCCTTGTCTTACCGCCGACGATGTCGCCAGCAAAGGAACCATCTTTCCTCTGTGGCCGACGACGTCATCAGCATAGGAAGCCAGGTTTCCTCAGTCCACTGTTAAAGGTAGGCGGCATACCTGCCGCCACTTCTCTTCTCAGTGAACTACAAGACCCTTTCCTTTCCCCCTTCTGTCCTTTAGTGACGTCATAGCCGTCGCAACATTCTTTCACCGGTATTCTGACAGTCATTCCGGCTTGCCAGCTTAACTGCGTTACCGGCTGGTACCCTTCCAGTGGCAGTTAGTTCAGCCGCCTCAGCCACCTTCCCCCTTATGTCCTTCCTTCACCGGAAGTGAATATCACGGGGGGAAGATTGAGCCGGCCCTGACGGCTGCCGGTGGGAAACCTAACATACTTTTGAGAGTCCTCAGCCCTCTCTTGGTCTGCCATCCACAATTATTGCCGGCAGGCCTTTGTGGATGGGTGGAAGCCAGAATCAGAGGATTCTTACCCCTTCCATTGGAACTCTCATTCTGGCAAGGAGACAGCAGGTGGCCTGATAGTCCTCCTACACTTCCAATTGTTGTGCTAAACCATAATAATAGGAAACTCTCCTTCCTTAATGCTTTCTCTCTCTCTATCATTTAGTGCCGCCAGGTACTAACCTAACCCCGGCAGTGCGCCGGTTGAACTTCATTATACAAATATACACAGTAGAACACATATTTTATAACATACTCTGTGTTTCCTATCACAGTCTATCGTTGGGACCACGATATTATGTTGAGGTTGAGTACTCCCTCAACACCCAGATGGTTTCTTTGATCATTAGGACCCTAGAAAATCAACGATCAGTATTAATATATACTACAGGTGGATAATGCTAGTATAGACATTTACTAACCCTAACTCTAGTTCCGAGAGTTTCTTCTACCTTGTATTCTCCCTACCAGTGAAACCAAATATTTTTACTGACGGAGGTCTCAGCAATGGCCTGGGAGAGGAAACACAGATATGTGTCTTTTCTACTTTCTTTCCAGCTCACTATCCTAAGCTATTATATACAATACTGATTACTATTGTTAATAAAATGTATGCTTTTATATCAATGATATAAAACCACAATACTCATTGGATCCATTTCCTTTACAGGAGGAGCTGATGGTGAAGTGTGTAGCCTTGTTCTGCAACCACAAGGGTAAGGACTTTTGTGGACACACGATGTGCAGGACTCATGCCCCCTACTGTATCGTGCCGAGAAACCTAAAGTATTGGGACCCGAAGGGTTGCCCCAACTGCTCAACCCTCATGGCCAACGGCTTCGGAGAAGCCCTCCCATTCAACTTGGAGACTAAGGACACAGCGAGGGAGACCCTTCGCAAGAGGGTTCAAAAAGAACTCTCCGGGACCATACCTACCCAACGTCTCCCTAAGGTGCCTTCATTCCCCAAGGCTCTACCAAACGCGGTAGTGCCCCAGGAACAGGTCCAGCCTTCTCTCGTACAACTGAAGATCGATGCGGACATACACAAGGCACTGGAAGGCATGGACATCCACCAAGAACAAATGTCAGAAGTGTCCACCAACATGGAACAGGACCTACTGCAAGAAGGCCCTGAAGAAGACATGGAACAATCACGAATGGAGGAAGAAGGGTCCGTTTCAACGGTAACTGAGGACCCTCAGTTCACTGTGACGTCATACCAACCTATGCCGTCAACCTCTTCAGCCCCAACTCCTCAACCAGCTACACAGGTTGATAAGAGTGAAGCGATCCTCACGTCGATCCAGCGGATATTGGAAGCGTTCCAGAAGGAACAGGAGACGATGAAGCAGTCTATCCAGCAAAATTAGAGACTCACGAAAGGGACTGCCCTGGACCTTCCAGGGGCACCACTAAGAAGCCCCTTAGAGTATCGGATCTTCCTCACTGCTCCGAAACCAACCCCTGGAGGTAGGCGGAGCATATGCCCATGATGAATGGGAAACTATTCGTCTCAGAGAAGTTGGGAGCCAAACTATTTGAAGATCTTGAGTTCTGGCCCAGCTTTTCAGCTTACCCAGACTGTTACGTGAGACTGGGGGATGAACTTGCATTTCGTGAGGAAACGGTACCGAAGGAAGTCATTGTCTTCGAACATGACTGGGTGCAAGCCATCCTTTTAAAGTCCTTGAAAGGAGCTGGATACACCAACTCCAAAGTCTCAGCACTGAGCAAGAGGAATCCCGCCTTTATTGCTCCTTCCTCCATCTCTTTCCCCTTTTAGGAGAAAGCTCTAGACTTTGCCATCAAGGCAGTTGAAGAGGGAAAACCCTGCCCAACTCTAGAGGAATGCAAACCATTCTCTCTAGCAATGCCAATGCCTGTCTGTG
The DNA here is from genome assembly GCF_036898095.1 of Palaemon carinicauda. Lineage (NCBI taxonomy): Eukaryota > Metazoa > Arthropoda > Malacostraca > Decapoda > Palaemonidae > Palaemon > Palaemon carinicauda. Next base: position 106,272,470 of record NC_090729.1, read on the forward strand.
AGGAGAAGTGGAAAGACGTCCACCTAACCTTCTCCGTCTCAAAATTGAATCGAGAGATAGCAGGCCAGCAGCTCAATGAGAACCTTTCGAAGTTGCCAGACCATCTTCTGAGAAGGGAACAGGAGACGAAAGAGAGACTTGCGGCCTCCCTTTCTCATCAGAACTGCCTGGAGATGAGCGCAGGCCTACATCACGCCCCAGAAATGTATATTTTCCTGGCTAAGTTCCACATGGGAACCCTTGTGAAAGACTTATATGTCTTTCATCAGAGCAAGGAGAGCCTGCAGAGAGCACGTGTTTGCCTCAGCAACAGTAAAACACGAACCCAGGAAGCTGACTTCATCGTGCATCTGGGGTAAGGACCTTTTCCACAGGAAATGGTCCGAGAGGTCACAGCTAGAGCAGCCACGGAGAATAGAAACCTTCTCCATAAGTGGGGCATGACCTCAAAAAGGCAAGGAGACCACGCAGACCTGTGCAACCTCCTGCCGTGACCATGGCCACGATGCCTCAACTGGTAACCCAGCCTCAGATCACCTTCCAAATGGTCCCTAAACAGCTGGTAGCCCAGTCGCCAGCATTTAACCCTGGCTTCGAGAGGCACTCGACCCCCTTTTGCCCTTACAAAGGAAAAGGCCCAAGAAGAAGTTCCTCCGGAAACCCCTCACGGGGCCGAGGAGGACGTGGTCACGGAAACAAGTCCTCAGGAGCCCCCAAGCAATGAGGGGTCCCAGGTAGGGGGCGGACTGTACCACTTTTGGGATTGCTGGACCTTCGATCCCTGGGCCCACAGCCTAATCACGAATGGACTCGGGCGGAGATGGAACAGAACTCCACCCCGTTTTCCAGAATTCTTCCAACACTCCACCCCCTCGTTAGAAGAATATACCTCAGAACTCTTGAACAAGAAGGTAATAAGGAAAGCGAAGTCAATCAAATTCCAGGGAAGGCTGTTTTGTGTTCCCAAGAAAGACTCAGACAAACTCAGAGTAATTCTAGACTTGTCTCCACTCAACAAGTTCATCGAGAACAACAAGTTACGAATGCTTACTTTGCAATAGATAAGGACCCTTCTACCGAAAGAGGCGTACACAGTCTCAATAGACCTGGCAGACGCTTACTGGCATCTGCCAGTCAGCCCCCCTTTCTCCTCCTACCTAGGATTCAAGTTTCGGAAGAAGAAATTTGTCTTCACAGCAATGCCCTTCGGACTGAACACAGCCCCAAGGATATTCACGAAGCTAGCAGACACAATCGTCCAGCAGCTACGCTCCGAAGGAGTTAAAGTGGTAGCATATCTAGACGATTGGTTGGAGTGGGCAGCATCCAAGACTACTTGTCTGCAAGCAGCCAAAAAGGTGATCCAGTTCCTGGAACACCTGGGCTTCAAGATCATATTCATCTATTTCAGACCCATTTTTAGGCATGTTCATGAGGCCTCCTTAAAACACGCAACGGGGGCTACCCGGCAGACTACCATTTCTGTTGGGTCTAGGTGATCCTTCACATACCCAAGCAGGAAATCATTTGTTCCTGCTTTGTCTTCTACCCTCAAGCCTCTGAGCTGAAATTCTATATAGATCATTTTACATTTAGAACTCTGTTCTAATAAATTACAAGTGTTGATGGCTATACTCCTTACTGAAAACCAGGTCATGCATTACTCTTCTACTTTCCCATAACCACGACATACTGTATATGCGATCTTCCTTCATCCCAGGCAGTTCCTTCCCATGTTAACGATCCAAAGTCTTAGTTTTTTAATAATACTTGGGCCGAAAAACTTCACATAAGCGAATCTGTTTCCTGGAAGGGAATATTCGAAACCTATGCCACTTTTGTCGATCGGAGACAAAGTAATACAAACATTTTCTTCTTTCATAGAAAGGAGAAGATTTGGTTATGAACGTTCATCAATGTTCTCCAACCAAGTTTCCGGACACAACTAATAATTCGTGCGATGCTCATGTGTTCGTCCTGCTCCCCGGCATGTGTTACTGATCCGTAGATGGACTTGTGCATACACTACCTATCCAACAATAGATTGAAGATACATCTCAATCTTACCTTCAGAAGTAGTCGTGTACAATCGGTCTCTTGCCCGAAAGCGATCGCTAAGGAAATTCACTGTAATAACATCTTTCTCTAGCAATACTGGCTACCCTGGTTTACCAATCTGTTACACATTTATTACGCGTTCAACTCCCACTGGATTGGTGGCAGTTGGAAAACAGGATTCTACCCCTCCCACCCTCTGCAAAGCAGGTGCCTGTTGCATGTCCTGACATCAACTTCAGATGTTATTTGCACACAATCTCTAGGCCCCTCGGGAGGAACCGAGGAGAATTGACATTCACTTGATAGTCAAGGTTGACTGTTCCACTCAATTAAACTTGTTAGGCCTTGGGAGGTGGGGGGGGGGGGGGAATACAGTCATAATTCCGGGGTATTGTTGACCACCCTACTGGGTAAATATTTTGACCAGGTATTCCAGAGCCCTTCCCATTTTCTGATGATAGAAGGGGGAAAAATCTTTCCTCAGGGGTCCACCGGTGCTTCAAGTCCAAGTGGGATCAAGCAAATTCTTCGAACACCCTGATTCAACTAGGGACAGAGGAACTGACGGACCTCAGATGGGTGGATGGCAGATGAGAACCGCCACAAAGTGGTCGATCTTTCTGCCCCCCCCCCCCCACCCCCCCATAACTGATGCTCTTTTTGGATGCATCAAAATAAGTTTGGTCTGAATCAGAAAGTTACATGCATATATATCTCTTAGTGAGCAGTATAGATACTTAGATGTGCGGAAGACAACTCGTTGCCCCTGTCTGCCCGCTTCATTCCAGGCAAAATGAATGTGCTTGCAGACAATCTGAATAGAGCAACTCAGATAGTGGGCTCAAAGGGGTCTTTGAATCATCTAGTAGCCAACAAAGTCTGACTTTGCGGGGTATGGAGTTCCCCAGCTGTAGACCTGTTTGCGACAGCTCTGATGTTTAGTCCCCTGCTCTACTGCTTCCCAGTCCCAGGCTCTATGGACTGGATGCATTCCAACAACAGTGGCACATCATTGATGTTTTTGCTCGTTTCTGTCTAAGGATAAAGGTCCTCAAAGTCAGAAAAAGCAAGAACTTATCAATGACTCTGATAGCTCCGCTATGGCATCACGCAGAGGGGTTCCCGAACCTACTGCAGCTCCTGCCGAAGCTTCCGAGGGAACTTCCCCCACGATACGATCTACTCTAACAACCACATACCAGCAGCTTCCACAAAGCTGGAGCATCACTTCGACTTCTCGCCTGGAGATTATCTAGCATCTCCTCACTAAGGGAAGCTTTTTGCAAGGAGTTGCGGAAAGGATATCTCATCACCAAGGGAAGCTTTTCCCAACGAGTTGCGGAAAGGATGTCTTGACTCCTCAGACGCTCTTCTGTGTCAGTCTACCAGGCTAAGTGGTCTGTTTTCTGTGGCTGGTGTCATGGAAGGGGTATCACTCCCTTCGATGCCTCTACTCCAACAATAGCGGAATTCCGTATATATCTTCAGGAAGGAATGCTTCTCTTGGTTTTGACTGTAAAAGGCTACCACTCAGCCTCGAGTCTCTCCTTTTAAACTAAAGGGAGTAGATACAGTACGGTCCCGAATTATGAGTGTTCAAATTGTGCGATTCCCCATTTATGCCACCGCTAAATTTCAAAAATAAATTTTCTGTATCTGTGAAGCTGTTCAGTCTGCGAGTCAAACACCACAAAACGTATCAAATCTATCGTCATTTCAAGTACAGTAGAACCTCGGTTTACGAACGACTCCGCTTACAAATTTTTCGGTTTACGAAGGGACTTTCTCTGAAAAATTTGTCTCGGTTAACGAATATTGTGTCGGTTAACGAATTTAAATTTCCCTCCCACGCGCCGTTTTTTGTGGAAAAGTGTTAACGCCGCGCTTCCCGATCGCATTTTTCATGGAAATAACTTAACAACAGCATCTCACAATGGAGTCACGTGACTCCTCCCACGCATACCTACCACCCCCTAAACCCCTTTATTACCCCCTTCACTCGTTCATTATCTCAGTATCCGCCGTCTCGATAGCATAAATACTTAGTGAATTCGTGGACGATTTCTTTGTGATTTTTACACGTGGTTTGTGATTTGTTTTATTTTCACTCATTTGTGATTACAGTACTGTACTGTATTATTGTGATAGACAATGGCTCCTAAGATGTCGAAGAAGGAAAGCAGTAAGAAGAAGCTGATGATAACGATCGAGATGAAGAAGGAGATCATCGAGAAGCATGACCAAGGCATGCGTGTGAAAGACATTGCTAGTTTTTTCAATCGCTCGCAGTCGACGATATGCACAATATTAAAGAAAAAAGAAGAAATAAAGGCCGCTAAAGTAGCTAAAGGTGTATCGTCGTTGTCAAAACAACGGCCACCTATTCTTGATGACGTAGAAAATTTATTAATGGTGTGGTTAAATGAGAAGCAGCTCGCAGGAGATTCAGTAAATGAGATCATGATTTGCGAGAAGGCAAGAACCATTTACGAGGACTTGGTGAGAAGTGAGCCAGGCACATCAGCAGAAAAAGAAAGTTTTAAGGCAAGCCGTGGTTGGTTTGAAAAATTCAAGAAGAGAACGGGTATCCATAGTGTTGTTCGGCATGGCGAGGGGGCCAGCGCCGATACGAAGGCAGCAGAGTCTTTTGTGAAAGAGTTCAAAAGGCTCGTGGACTCCGAGGACTACGTTTCCCAACAGGTGTTTAATTGCGATGAGACAGGCCTCTTTTGGAAGAAAATGCCCAGGAGGACCTATATCACGGCAGAAGAAAAGGCCCTTCCTGGCCATAAGCCTATGAAAGACCGTCTAACCCTGCTGTTCTGTTCCAACGCCAGTGGGGATTGCAAAATTAAACCTCTCCTGGTGTATCACTCGGAGAATCCACGAGCCTTCAAGAAGAACAATGTGCAGAAGAACAAGTTGCATGTCATGTGGCGTTCTAATACGAAGGCTTGGGTGACAAGGATCTTCTTCGTTGAGTGGATGAACGAGGTTTTTGGTCCCGAAGTCAAGAGATACCTCCTGGAGAAGGACCTCCACTCAAAGCCTTGCTGTTAATGGACAATGCTCCTGCCCATCCTCCAGCCATTGAAGAGGACATAGCGAAGGAATACAAGTTCATTAAGGTGAAGTTCCTACCCCCCAACACCACTCCAATACTCCAGCCCATGGATCAGCAAGTGATCTCAAATTTTAAAAAACTTTATACTAAAGCTATATTCCAGCGCTGCTTTGAAGTAACAGAGGGCACCAACCTTACCCTCAGAGAGTTTTGGAAGGATCACTAATCCATCTACAACTGCCTGACTTTAATTGATAAAGCCTGGCAAGGAGTCACCAGGAGAACCCTCAATTCCGCCTGGAAGAAACTGTGGCCCGACACCGTTGCAGAACGGGATTTCGAGGGGTTCGAACCCAACCAGGAGGAAGCAGTTGACGAGGATATTGTGTCCTTGGGCAAGGCAATGGGGCTGGAGGTGGACACAGATGACATCGACGACCTCCTGCAGGAGCATAAGGAGCAGCTGACTACCGAGGAGCTGAAGGACCTGCACGAGCAGCAGCAAAGAGAGGTAATAGAGGAAATCTCATCTGAGGAGGAGGGAGGCACTGCACAATCACTGTCTTCGAGTGAGATAAAAGATTTTTTAAAGAAGTGGGAAGACGTGAAAAGTTTTCTTGAGGAAAATGTCCCGAATAAGGCTGAAACAGACCGTGCAATAAATTTATTAGTCGATAATGGGGTGGGTCACCTCTATAAAATTTTAAAGAACAGACAAAAGCAGGTGTCTATTGAAAAATATGATATTTTGATTATAAAATAAATTTTTGAATATACTTACCCGGTGAATATATAATAGCTGACATCTCCGACGGCTCGACAGATTCCAAAAACTCGCGAGCGATCGCCATGAAGGTTGCGGGTGTGCCCACCAGCGCCGACTATCGGCCAGATACCGCATATACTTGTAAACAGCTCCAGTTCTTCTCAGTTCCCTAGGTCTCTATCGGGGAGGAAGGGAGGGCCTTTAATTTATATATTCACCGGGTAAGTATATTCAAAAATTTATTTTATAATCAAAATATCATTTTTAAATATTAAACTTAGCCGGTGAATATATAATAGCTGATTCACACCAATGGTGGTGGGTAGAGACCAGTATTAATACAATAAAGGCGTATATGCTTAGAGTTTTTGACAATTATATCATAACAAAACCCAATTAAATATAGGTACCTGGTAAGGAAGCTGACTCTGACGATGACTCTGCCTTATTAGTCCGCTTTCCTCACGAAGGCCAGCCATCCTCTCAGGATGCTGAAAGACTCCCAGGAGCTGTTATATCCAGGGCGACCACCCATACAACAGGACCTCATCAAAACCCTTAATCTGGGTGCTCTCAAGAAACGACATTTGACCACCCGCCAAATCAAAAAGGATGCGAAAGACTTCTCAGCCTTCCGTACAACCCAAGACAAGATTAAAAACATTTCAAGAGAAGATTAAAAGGATATTGGGATTAAGGGAATGTAGTGGTAGAACCCTCACCCACTACTGCACTCGCTGCAACGAATGGACCCAGTGTGTAGCAGTCCTCATAAAGAGTCTGGACGTCTTTTAAGTAAAATGAAGCGAACACCGACTTGCTCCTCCAAAAGGTCGCGTCCATAATATTTCGCAGAGATCTGTTTTGCTTAAAAGCCACGGAAGTTGCTATCGCTCTTACTTCGTGCGTCTTGACCTTAAGTAAACAACGATCTTTTTCACTTAAGTGAGAATGAGCCTCTCGGATTAAAAATCTAATAAAATACGATAAAGCATTTTTAGACATAGGCAATGAGGGCTTCTTAACGGAGCACCATAAGGCCTCAGATCCACCTCGTAAGGATCTGGTACGAGCTAAATAGAACTTAAGAGCTCTAACTGGACACCGTACTCTTTCAACCTCGTTGCCTACGATCTCTGATAGGCAAGGTATATCAAAAGATTTAGGCCAAGGACGAGAAGGCAGTTCATTTTTGGCCAAGAAACCAAGCTGAAGCGAACATGTGGCTTTATCTGTAGAGAAGCCGATGTTTTTACTAAAGGCATGGATCTCACTGACCCTTTTAGCCGAAGCCAAGCACACCAAAAAAAGTGTCTTGAGGGTGAGATCCTTCAGGGAGGCTGAATGTAATGGCTCAAACCTGTCAGACATTAGGAACCTTAGGACCACGTCTAAGTTCCACCCAGGAGTTGCCATACGACGCTCCTTAGAGGTCTCGAAGGACTTAAGGAGATCTTGGAGATCTTTATTATTGGACAGATCTAAGCCTCTATGTCTGAACACAGAAGCCAACATGCTCCTGTAGCCCTTAATAGTGGGAGCAGAGAGGGAGCGAACATTTCTCAGATGCAGGAGAAAGTCTGCAATTTGGGCTACAGAGGTACTGGAAGAGGAAATGGATGATGACTTGCACCAGTCTCTAAAGACCTCCCACTTCGACTGGTAGACCTTGATGGTAGATGCTCTCCTAGCCCTCGCAATCGCTCTGGCTGCCTCCTTCGAAAATTCTCGAGCTCTTGCGAGTCTTTCGATAGTCTGAAGGCAGTCAGACGAAGCGCGGGGAGGCTTTGATTAAGACTCCTTACGAGGGGCTGCCGTAAGAGATCCATCCTCAAAGGCAGACTCCTTGGAACGTCTACCAGCCATTGAAGTACCTCTGTGAACCACTCTCTCGCGGGCCAGAGTGGAGCAACCAATGTCAACCTGGTCCCTTTGTGAGAGGTGAACTTCTGCAGCACCTTGTTTAGGATCTTGAAAGGTGGAAAGGCATAAACGTCCAGGTGAGACCAGTCCAGCAGGAAAGCGTCTATGTGGGCTGCCTCTGGATCTGGAACTGGAAAGCAGTAAGTCGAGAGCCTCTTTGTCAGAGAAGTCGCAAAAAGATCTATGGTGGGTTGACCCCATGTCATCCATAGCTTCTCGCACACAGTCTTATGCAACGTCCACTCCATGGAGATGACTTGTCCTCTTCTGCTGAGGCCGTCCGCCAAGACATTCATTTTTCCTTGCACAAATCTCGCCAAAGGAGAGATGTTACTTGCCTTAAATGGAGTTCCTTCTGATCCGTGGATCAAAGACCCGAGCATTCCAGACTGTCCAGTGGAGCTCCCTAACCCAAATCCGATGCATCTGAATACAACACATGGTTTGGGTTCTTGATCGCAAGAGAAAGACCTTCTCGAAGTCTGATGTTGCTGTCCCACCAAGTCAGACATGTCTAGACTGAGTTGGAGATTGGGAAAGAGATACTCTCTAAGCCCTTCTCCTTGTTCCAATGGTTTAGGTGAAATTGGAGAGGGCATAGGTTGAGTTTCCCCAGAGAGATAAACTACTCCAGCGATGAAAGAGTTCCCACGAGGCTAGTTCAAACTCTTACAGAGCAACTGTTTTTCTCTTGCAAGTGAAGGACTTTTAACAGAGCTTGTTCCATTCTTGTGGGAGACGAAAAGGCCCGAAAAATCAGACACTGTATCTCCATTCCCAAAGAAAGAATAGTCTGGGATGGGGTACTGTAAGTTACGACTTCTCTACGTTCACTATGAGACCTAGCTCCTTGGTTAGGTCTAATGTCCATTAGAGGCTCTCCAGACAGCGATATAATGACGACGCCCTGATTAGCCAGTCGTCAAAATAAAGGGAGGCTCTGAATCCTCAAAAAATGTAGAAAGCTTGCTACATTTTGCAAGGGCCTTGTAAAAACAAGAGGAGCAGGAATGAGGCCGAAGTACAGTGCTCGACATTGGTACATTACTTTCCCGTCCACAAACCTCAGATGTTGTTGAAAGTTTGGATGAATCGGGATGTGGAAGTATGCATCCTGAAGGTCGAGAGAGACCATCCAGTCGCCTTCCCTTACTGCTGCCAAGACAGATTTGGTAGTCTTCATCGTGAAGTTTGTCTTGACAATGAACACATTGAGCGCACTTACATCTTAAGTACTCCTGCAGTGAACGTGGCTGCCAGATCATTGGAGCCATCCCTGATAGCCTTGTTCATGCATGACATAATTGTACAGCAATACATTGACAGCTGGAGAGACCATCTTACTTAAGGCTCCCAGGGACCAATCCAACAAATAAAAACTTCAAACGCTCGAAAAACTCCTAACTTGAGATGGTCTAGCTCTGAAGCCGACCATAAAATCTTGGAGCGTCTCATGGCCAGGCGACGGGGAGAGTCTATGAGGCCTGAGAAGTCTCCCTGGGCAGAGGCAGGAACTCCCAAGCCGAGAACTTCTCCCGTGTCATACCAGACGCTCGCTCTATAAGCCAGTTTAAAAGGAGGGAAAGCAAAGGCTGTCTCCCCCCAAACTCCTCCTGGTGATCAACCAGTCGCCTAGCAAACGTAAAGCTCTCTTAGAAGAGCGAGAGAGCGCTAGCTTAGAAAACAACGGCTTCGAAGTAGCTAGGCCTAGCGTAATCTCTGACGAAGGCGAACGAGGAGCAGCAGTTACAAAATGGTCCGGACAAAGATTCTTAAAAATCAGCATGATTTTTTTAAAGTCCATAGAGGGCTGAGCAGCTTTAGGCTCCTCTCCGTCTGACAAAGTCCCCAAAGGAATATCAGTAGGAGGAGGATCAGCAACTTCCTCATCTGAAGGAACCTCGTCCGACAATTGCCGAGTCTCATGAAAAGGAGAGACCTGCCGCGGCGGCAACGCTTGACAGGCAATGTCAACAAGCAAAGGAGCAGCAGTAGCAGTAGAGGAAGCGACGTCACGCCGCTGCTGAAAGGACTGAAATTCTTGTGACTGACCAACAACAACTGAAGTTGATTGACGCTCGACGTCACGTCGGAACTGCCTTGACTGCATAGACTGAGCAGGCAAAACAACCTTCGACTGCGGTGATTGACGCTCAACGTCAAGTCGAGGCAACTGAGCCGGTCGGCGAACGTCCGGTCGGGGCTGAGGCGGCAGCGGCTGAACGTCAACACGAGACTGCGGCAGCGGCTGAACGTCAACACGAGACTGCGGCAGCGGCTGAAAGTCAACACGAGACTGCAGCGAGGGAGGATCCATGTCACGTGACCGACGTGAAAAACTACTGACATTACGTTTCAAAGTACAAGAAACGTCAGCACTAACGTCAAACGGACGAGTAAATGCTCGTTTGGGCGGCTGACGGCCAGAGTCTCGTTAAGCGTAACGGCGACTCGAAATCGAAGGTTCATCGTGAACCTGCTCAACGTCATACTTCTCCATAAGGGAGGCAAGCTTAGTCTGCATGTCCTGCAGGACAACTCATTTAGGATCAACGGGAGTCGGAACGGGCCGAGACGACGGTAACGTCTGTGTTGGCAAAACATTGCCTTTACCGCGACCCTCGGACCCCGTGTTTCGCTTGCGTTTAATAGGCGAAACAGTCTTCCGACGACTGCAAAGGGTCAGAGCTGTCCCAATGGCCACAGCCAGGACGCTGGACCTGTCCTGAAGGGACTGACTTTCGCTTCAAGGGTCTAGAAACCTTGCGCCAAGGTTTCTTTTGCAAAAAGTCTTCGGATGACGAGGAGAACACAGTCTCACCCGTCTTAAGGTAAGGGCGATCTTGACGAGAAACGTCCGATACCGAAGAGAGAACGTCTGTACGTTGGTTAAAGCCTCTCGTCCCCTTAAGTCCTACGACATTACTTCTCCCTGGTGCAGGGGAGCCTGAAAGAGGTCTCGGACTAGGGGAGCGACAAGCACGAACAAACGAACCCTCCGCAACACAGAACATGTTTTTTGCACTTACTTCACTGATATCGTATTTTTCAATAATTTCACATTAGGCATGAATAAAACTGATTTCTACCTGAGGCACGCAATTCTCCCTTACATCAAAAGGTTATAATTCCAAAATGAGTCGTATAATGTAAGCACATTAGTACAAAATGAAACACACATGCAAAAATCAGTAAACATATATATCGAATAAAACGGAAATATATAAAGTTATAAAGGATCAGTGACTGGGGAGGAGACTAAATACTAGTTCACTAAAGACTACGTTTTCAATCTCTCACCGTACAGTGCCTTGGGACGAGAATAAAAACTAAAAACGTTTTATCCTCTCTCCCCGTACAGAGACTTGGGACGAGAGTAAAAAACTGAATCGAGAACAACGTTACTCGCTCCCAAACTCCTTGTATAGAGACTTGGGACGAGAATAAAGATCGGATCGTTCTCTCTTTCTCTCTCTCTCTCCGTCTCTCTCTCTCTCTCTCTCTTGTCACACACAAGAGAATTGCCCACTCACCCTTCGTCAATAAACAGGTTATTTGACCAAAGGAAAAAACTGAAAGGACTAAGAAATTGAAAATTAACAAGTTCCTTTAAATTAGTATCTAAAACACTTCAGTTTGAAAGAAGAATGAACAAAACGTCAAAATCGATTTACTCTTTCTGCAAAGTGAAACCGTGATTCTCTCTTTCTCTATCGTAACGATAGAGCGCAAACTGCGTAGCATAAATAAACCAAACGTTAGTTCATCTTTGAAAAAAACAGCACGAAGACTATTCAAAGAATATATTTCTTAAAATATTTTCTAAAAAATATTCATTTCATAACTCTTACAAAACAATTGATTTAAACTTAACAAAAATAAAAGTTGAATGGGCTCAACGTTGTTTAACTTCGTTTTCCAAGTTAGGACCGCCTACAAGGAATAGGTAACGGCCGCATATAAACAAAACATAAAATTTATCTTGATGTTTAGAATAAATGGAAAGCTAATCGAAGAGGCCTAATAAAGGCGGGTGAGATATAAAATATATAGAGGAAAATCTATAAATATCCACAATAATTTATAACGTGATAAAATAATTACTAAAAGCCTTAAACACACTTCCGTACACTGAGGGAAGGGTCGGCCATCTTTACTCAATGGAAAAACCAGAGATTAAAAAAAAAAAAAAGCAAGGGCAAAACACTTTTCCTCTCCTTTCAAAAGCATTTCTTTTGAAGATAGTATTGAATAATCCAACACGGCGAAAGCAATAAAACCAAAACCAAGTACTTCACCAATTCGGTAGAAAACTCGAGGTCATAAAGCGAGTGGAACCAACTTGTCGACAAGACCGACAGAGAAGAACTGGAGCTGTTTACAAGTATATGCGGTATCTGGCCGATAGTCGGCGCTGGTGGGCACACCCGCAACCTTCATGGCGATCGCTCGCGAGTTTTTGGAATCTGACGAGCCGTCAGAGACGTCAGCTATTATATATTCACCGGCTAAGTTTAATATTTAAAAATCTTGTGAAGGGGGAGAAAAGAACTGTGAAAGACGACGACCAAGATTCTCGCAAACGCAAAACCAGTGATAGTGAAGGCCATTCTCGCGAGAGAACTCCAGTCAACGTTCCTGAAGTTCTCATGGAGGGAGATTCTCCCTCCAAGCAGTAACCTCCTCCTCCTCCTTCCCCTCCTCTCGTCTCCATCAAGCCAGCAGCGACACTCCTCTAAGGTAAAGTTCAGGTTTACTGTGCATGCATATCCATATTTTCATCATTAAATGACTGCAATATTTTAATAATTTTGTGTAGAGTACAGTAGAGTACTGTATGTGTAAAAAAAAATTTGTGAAAATTGGTTTTTGTAGATGGGTTGAACTAATTATTTCGATTTTATAACATTCTTATGGGGAAATTCGTTTCGCGATACGAATTTTTCGGTTTACGAGTTCACATTAGGAACGAATTAAATTCGTAAACCGAGGTTCTACTGTATATTGGTAGCCCTAAGTATGGTGCCTGATGATAAAACAGATTTTGACATAGGAAAAATCTATTTTTGGGTGAGATAGCCATGTCTACCAGATGGAAGTTCCCTTCAGCAGCTTCCTACTGTATAATATTTCCGCGAGCGATATTACAAGAGAATTACCGTCAGGTATCACATGGTTCCAACCCCCGCGACAACTATCCGAAGATATCGTGCATAATCAGAGACATACCCGAAGATAACCATAGATATCTGCACCCCCAATAGACTCTACCCAGTCTAATCCACTAAAGGGAAGGATAAGTGAGGAGCTGTTACATATACTCTCACCTTGCAGTGCCCTCGTATGTCTCTGGCGACTTATTCCACATCGCAGCGGTACTAATGTGTAAAAAGAAGCATCCTGCGAGGAATCAGGGAGGGACGTCGTAACGGGTGGGCCATCAGGACAACATGGCTGTCTCACCCAAAAATAGATTTTTCCTACGTCAAAATCCGTTTTTTGGGCTCGAACCATGTTGTCCTGATGGAAGTGTACCAGAGAATTACCTATTACTTGGTAAGAGGCCTTGAAGACAGGTTCCAATACCGAAATGCGCTAACCGGATTACTCTGTCAAAGCATAGGTATCAATTTCAACCTTTATTCCCAAACAATAATGCAGCTGTATTGATAAGTATGATGGCCTGTTAGGGAGGCAGAACAGGTCCAAAGAAACGCCTTCCACAACGGGGAAGACATCCAATCTTTATGGTAAGATGTCGGACAGCTAAAACTGAAGTAGGCTCAGTGAGTAAAACATATGGAACAAATACCCTTTTACCCCCAATGGACGTACGGGTACGTCGCTAATAACCCATCCCTTTAACCCCATAGACGTACCAGTACGTTCCATATACTTATGCGTAGATAACAGGCCTTGGCAGACCTTGTATTTGAAATACCCGCTTGACTGTTGTGATGTTGTTCCTTCGATGTCTTGTCATCAATGTAACATGAATAAAAAGTTTCTCTGGGCACCACAAGGGTCATGATGGACCTTTAAATTTTCTTTGAAGAATCATCTGATATTTCATGTGCAGTAGGTTTAGGTTTCATAACCATTTAACCAAATATCACGAAAATAGGGCACTGTTACCAGTGCGTGAGTATTGTTTTGTTGTCCCTTCAACATTTTGTCATCAATGTAATATGAATAAAAAGTTCTCTGAGCCCAACAGGGGTCATCAAAGGACCTTTAAATTTTCTCTAAAGGAATCAGCTGATATTTCATGTGCATTAGGTTTAGGTTTCATAGCCATTTTTAAGAATAATTATGTAAAATGGTTCCGTTGCCATGGTAACACTATGTTTTCAATATTATACGTTGCTCCGGGCCCCACAGAGGTCAAGATGGACCTTTAAACTTTCTGTTATGAATCAACTGATTTTTCTTAGTATTATTTTTGGGTTTCACAGCCATTTATACAAATTTTACGAAAAATGGGCATCGTTACTGGTGCAGGACTAGTGTTTGGATATTCCTTCGACATCCTGTCTACACTGAATATGAATAAAAAGTTTCCTTGGTCCCAACAGGGGTCATCAAAGGACCTTTAAATTTTCTCTAAAGGAATCAGCTAATATTTCATGTGCATTAGGTTTAGGTTTCATAGCCATTTTTAAGAATAATTATGTAAAATGGTTCCGTTGCCATGGTAACACTGTTTTTTCAATATTATACGTTGCTCCGGACCCCACAAAGGTCAAGATGGACCTTTAAACTTTCTGTTATGAATCAATTGATTTTTCTTAGTATTATTTTTGGGTTTCATAGCCATTTATACAAATTTTACGAAAAATGGGCATCGTTACTGGTGCAGGACTAGTGTTTGGATATTCCTTCGACATCCTGTCTACACTGAATATGAATAAAAAGTTTCCTTGGTCCCAACAGGGGTCATCAAAGGACCTTTAAATTTTCTCTAAAGGAATTAGCTGATATTTCATATGCATTAGGTTTAGGTTTCATAGCCATTTTTACGAATAATTACGTAAAATGGTTCCGTTGCCATGGTAACAATATGTTTTCATTGTTATACGTTGCCCCGGGCCCCACAGAAGTCAAGATGGACCTTTAAACTTTCTGTTAAGAATCAGCTGATTTTTCTTTGTATTATTTTTGGGTTTCATAGCCATTTATACAAATTTTACGAAAAATGGGCATCGTTACTGGTGCAGGACTAGTTTTTGGATGTTCTTCGACATCTTGTGTACACTGAATATGAATAAAAAGTTTCCTTGGTCCCAACAGGGGTCATGAAGGACCTTTGAATTTTATGTAAAGGAATCAGCTGATATTTCATGTGCATTAGGTTTAGGTTACATAGCTGTTTGCACGAATAATTACGTAAAATGTTTTCGTTACCATGGTAACGGTGTGTTTACATCTTCGCCATTATGGGGCACGTGACTAGCAGGCTTTCCCCTGGATGATGCATAATGGACTTTAAATTTCCGCGTCTTGTGATTCAAAGGTCTCAGAGCAGCTGATTTGAGTTGCCATGCGGTTTTTATGCTTATCACAATTATTTTCATATATTTTTTGTTTCTATTTTCCCGAAACTTTCAGTATATTTTCATATTTCTCACCGATATCCTTGTTCCCGGCAAAAATCTTATATAGAGGCGAATACCCGTGACGATGGAGAACCTAGAAACGGAACGACGGTGTACCTCAGTTCAACCCTTGCCTTTGTTTGAGAACGTTGTCTGACTTCTCTTTCGTGCGTTATCCGTCAATTTTGTGCTTTTACAGCCTATTCTAATAAGTAATAGTGCTTTATAACTTTTTAGAATATTCCTCTTTATATGTGTGAAGGCGTTTGATGGATAAAATGACTAAAGGTCAAGTAGGATCAGTGTATAAAGGAAAGATTCCCGTGAGTGATGGCATAGTCTCTAATGCCCAACTACGACCGCAAACCTTGGAGGCGATTTCCATTCTCAAAATCCGTTGTCTCGACATGGTTACCCTTCATTGTAAGTTTTTTTTTGGCTATTTTCACATTCTCAGAGGGTTAGTGATGTGCGTGTGTGTGTGTGTGTATGTTTTCATCTTATTTCAGGTATTCTACAGAAAAATGGGGGGTCGAAGCCGAATGCAATGGCCTAGTAATCATGTGTGTGTGTATATATATATATATATATATATATATATATATATATATATATATATATATACATATATGTATATATATATACATATATATATATATATATATATATATATATATATATATACATATATGTATATATATATACATATATGTATATATATATATATATATATATATATATATATATATACATATATGTATATATATATACATATATATATATATATATATATATATATATATATATATATATATATATACATATATATATATATATATATATATATATATATATATATATATATATATATTTATATATATATATGTATATATATATATATATATATTCATATATATATATATATATATATATATATATACATATATGTATATATATATATATATATATATATATATATATATATATATATACAGTGGTACCTCTACATACGAATTTAATTCGTTCCACAACCTACTTCGGATGTAGAAAATGTTCGGATGTAGAAACGAATTTTCCCATAAGAATACATGGTACTGTAATTCATTTAATTCGTTCCTCAGCCTAAAAACCCATAATAAATCCTTAATAAATGACTACACATAATTACACATAACAATAACATAACTGCATAATATGAAAGAAGCATGTAAAAAAGATAATTATAAAGTAATAATGAATAAAAAATGTGTTTTATTGCCACTTTACCTTAGAGACAGGCCAACGCAGGTGTAGGATTTGCTACGCCAGGAGACAGACGATCGGCGAGAAGGTAGACATGGTGTTAACATGTTCTTTAAATAAATACTCTCTCTCTCTCTCTCTCTCTCTCTCTCTCTCTCTCTCTCTCTCTCTCCCTCTTGTTCTTCTTCACTGTTAGTGTTAGAGACGTCTATTATTTTTTTTCTGAGAGAGAGAGAGAGAGAGAGAGATTAAACAAAAATGAGAGACTAAACAAAAATGTGTTGTGTACATATGATTTTTAACAGCGTTAACGAGTTGAAAGACAGTTAAATGTAACTAAAAAAACAATATCAGCGAATCTGAATTCCTTTATTAACTAAAATAAATATTGATACAAACACACTCGTGTGCGTATGCGCAAACACACACACACGCACGAGGAGACACGGTCGGCGAGGAGGTAGAGATGGTGACTGCGATAACATACCGTAACTTACACTACGGAAATTTAAATCTAACTTAGCTTATTTATTTTTTCTTTTAATTTTTATATTTCATATTTTTTACATTTTTTTTCTTTTGATTTTTTTATTTTCATCACTTTCACTGACGAGTTACGGTATGTTATCGCAGTCACCATCTCTACCTCCACCCCGACCGTCTCTCTTATTGCGTAGCAATGCTTGCACGTGTGTGTGTGTTTGTGCATACGCACACGAGTGTGTTTGTATCAATATTTGTTTTAGCTAATAAAGGAATTCAGATTAGCTGTTATTACTTTCTTAGTTTCATTTAATTGTTTTTCAACTCGTTGACGCTGTTAAAAATCATATGTACTCTAAACACATTTTTGTTTAATCTCTCTCTCTCTCTCTCTCTCTCTCTCTCTCTCTCTCTCTCTCTCTCTCTCTCTCTCTCTCTCTCTCTCTCGGAAAAAAAAATAATAGACGTAGGCGTATCTAACACTATAACAGCGAAGAAGAACGAGAGAGAGAGAGAGAGAGATTTTATTTAAAGAACACGTTAATGCTACGTTTAGAGAGAAACAGAAAAAGAGAGAAGTCTTATTTAAAAGAGCTTGTTAATGCTATCTTGGTTTTCTTTGCTTCACTTTTTCCTTTCTTTCTGTTCATCACGCTGGCCCTTCTCACAAATGATCGTTGCCAACATTCTCTTTGTCCTTTATCCCTATCAACAAAAGGCGTTCTATCTCTTCCAGGGTATTTCTACGATGTCTTGTAATAATGGTGATCCCCTTCGATGGTTATTTGCTTTAATGGCTGCCTTCAGCTTGATGATCCTCGAGATTATAGGCCTATTCCGGCCATATTGTTTAGCCATACAGTATCACTCACATGCACACTGCTCTCATGTTTTTCTATAATTTCTTGCTTCAATTCTAATGAAAGAATTGCCTTCTTCCTGTACTGAAACTTAGCTTCTTAGGCACCATGATTATAGGTAAAATCAAAAAGGAAATGTGAGAAAAGGAAGAAAATAAGCACTGTTAATAACAGACCAAACAGAGGACAACCACACGATACACACAAGAACAGAGAACTGAGCAGTCGACGCTCAATGGCGTAATGTTTACTTCGTGTGTCGAAATAAAATTCGGGTGTAGAGTCAAAAATTTGCTCGAATTTTACTTCGGATGTTGGAAAATTCGGATGTAGATACGTTCGGATGTAGAGGTTCCACTGTATATATATATATATATATATATATATATATATATATATATATATATATATATATATATATATATATATATATATATATGTATATATATGTACATATACATATATATATATATATATATATATATATATATATATATATATATATATATATATATATATATAGTGGTACCTCTGGATACGAAAGTTTCTGCTTACAAAAAATTCAGGATACGAAAGTTTCTGCTTACAAAAAATTCAGGATACGAAAAGCGATTCGAAGATTTTTATGCCCCAGTATACGAATAAAATTTCAGGATACGAAAACCTTACGAGTTCCCAACTCTTCGCCGAGAGTAATTTTAAAAAGCGCGCGCCGCCTGACTTTGAACTTGGGTAGACTCACTTACAGCCTCCTGCTCACCCATTGGTTATCTCCCTACTCAGATGCTAGCTGACGCCATAAGATCCTGCTTTCTTATTAGTCGGCAACTATCCCAGCTTGCTTACGCACAGGCGTTCATCTCTCTCTCTCTCTTTTCGTTCCAACCGCGGTATCGTTAACAGACATTGTGTGCTTTCGCTTGTTTGACGTAGTGTTAAATACAGTACATTCGTACGCCACGTGTTATCGTTATTAAACATTCGTTACTGTGCACTGTACTGTATTAGTGTTTACTATACATAGTACTGTATATAACGTACGTAGTGTATTATATTACGTATTACTGTAGCCATGGGTCCCAAGAATGTTGCCGAAGGAAAGAAGAAGACGATGCTCTCGATGGAGACGAAACTTGAAATCGTAAAAAAGTACGAGTCTGGCATGCGTTTAAGTGCGATCGCCAAGGAGTATGGCCGGAATCCATCTACGATAGGCACCATCCTGAAGCAGAAGGCGGCCATCTAAGCAGCGGCACCTTCTAAGGGCGTCACTATTTTCTCCAACAAGAGAACCCGCGTGCATGATGAGATGGAGAGGCTGCTTCTTGTGTGGATCAAACACAAAGAGATCTCAGGAGACACCATCACTGAGACTACAATTTGCCAGAAGGCCTCCGCCATTTTCAGTGATATTGTGCGTTCTCAGGCCGAAGAAGGGGCAGGAGAAGGAACATCCCAGCAGGAACCCCCAGAGTTCAAGGCTTCTCGGGGGTGGTTCGAGAAATTCAAGAAAAGGACTGGTATTCATTCAGTGGTACGGCATGGGGAGGCAGCCAGCTCGGATATGAAGGCCGCCGAAGCCTTTGTTAAAACGTTCGACGAGTTGACTCTGCAGGTAGGCTACAGTTCGCAGCAAGTTTTCAATTGCGACGAAACTGGGCTTTTCTGGAAGAAAATGCCTCGTCGGACGTTCATCACGGCGGAGGAGAAGAGGCTACCCGGACATAAGCCTATGAAGGACAGGCTTACCCTTGCTTTTTGTGCAAACGATAGTGGGGACTGCAAGATAAAGCCCCTGCTGGTGTACCATTCTGAAAATCCCCGAGCCTTCAAAGCCCACAAAGTCATCAAGGAGAACCTTCCCGTGATGTGGAGGGCGAATGCTAAAGCCTGGGTAACGAGGCAACTTTTCATTGATTGGGTGAATGTCTGCTTTGGTCCGACTGTCCGAAAATATTTGGAGGAAAAGCGCCTCCCTGTGAAATGTCTGCTGGTGTTGGACAATGCTCCAGCTCACCCTCCTGACCTCGAGGAATATCTTCTGGCCGAGTATTCCTTCATAAAGGTCCTGTATCTACCACCTAACACCACCCCTCTCCTCCAGCCCATGGACCAGCAAGTTATTTCAAATTTTAAAAAATTGTACAAAAGCATCTCTTCAAGAGATGTTTCCAAGTCACAGAGAGTACAAACCTCACTCTGCGTGAATTCTGGAAAGATCACTTTAATATCGTGATATGCCTCAAACTCATCGATCTCGCTTGCCAGGAAGTTTCGAGGCGTACCTTGAACTCATCTTGGAGGAAGCTGTGGCCTGATGCTGTCTCTGCACGAGACTTCGAGGGGTTCGGGAAGCCTAGAGGCGAAGCCGAGATCGTTGACGATCCTGAACCCATTCAGCAGTCTGAGGTGGCTGACATCGTACATCTTGGTACGTCCATGGGGCTGGAAGTTAGCGCCGAGGATATAGATGAATTTATCGAGGAGCACCACGAGGAGTTGACGACGGACGACCTGAAGGAGTTGGAGACGATGCAAATGAGTGTTGTTCAAGAGCAGTTCTCTAGCGGTGATGAGGAGGATGTTACACCTTTGAAAACGGCAGACATTAAGAAAATTCTCGCATGTTTCCATAAAATGGCAGACTTCGTCGAAAAGGAACATCCAGAAAAAGTTTATACCAACCGTGCGCTTCAACACTGCAATGACGTTTGCCTAACGCATTTTAGAAATGTGTTGAAAAGTAGGCAGAAACAAGCTTCAATGGATAGTTTCTTATTAAAGAGGCCAGCGGCATTAGTAGGCCAAGACGAAGGTGAAAGTGAAGAAAAGAAACAGAAAAGAGGAAGTGATGAAGAATTAGAAGGTGAAAGTAAAGAAAAGAAAAAGAAAAAAGAAAGAGATGAAGAAGTAGAAGAAATTTTGAAAATATGAGAAACGTAAAGTTATAAAAAAGCAAAAAAAAAAATTCAATTTTAAGTTTTATGTTACCGTTAAGTGTTAAAGTAATTTTTTCTTTCATTTTATAGTTTTCCATACGTAATGTTAAGTGTTAATTATTTCTGCCATTTTTTAATTTCGTAAAGTTTAAGTGTTAATGTGTTAAGTGTGTAAATTACTGTACGTAGTCTGTCACTTGTTACGTTTTCTGCCTTATGCCATCCTCCTCTGCCGCAATTTCGCTATCGGACATCGTACCAATCAAAAGGTAAGTTTCAACTTTTTTGTTACACTAATTAACTGTAACCTTTTTTTCAGGGTATCAATCTTTAATTTAGGTGTACGTACAGGTAACAACACACCTTCACTGATCCAAATGCTTTACATACAGTACCGTAACTTTTATACAGTAGTAAAGAAAACGGACCGTTTTCTTAGGGCTTGGAGGGGATAACTAGGCTATAACTACATTATTGAATAATCTCATGGTGGTTTCTGGAATGGATTAGGCTGTTTTTAACGGTTGGGTTAATTATTGAATGATAGAAATGGCTGCATTGCATGTTTATTACTACAGTTTAGCGTGTTTATGAAAGAAAAGGTGTCTTTTCGTAAGGCTTGGAACGGATTAGGCTATTTACATGTAAAACGCAAACCGTATCCTGAACTAATTACTTTCGTATCCTGAGGCATCACTGTATATATATATATATATATATATATATATATATATATATATATATATATATATATATGTTAAAGTCAATATCTAAATCCAGGCAATTTGTAAAGTGACTGAACTTTTCAGGCAATATGTGAATTGCCTGGTTCCCCCAGTCAATTTACAAATCAGCTAAAAATAGCAGACAATTTATAAAATGACTAAAATTCTAATAGATTTTTTTGGCATATTGACTGAAATGAACCCCGGTATGGATATTCTATCAGTTTACCTATTGAAACTTTGTGTGCTGTTGTCTGGGTAGTTTATTTTTGTGCGTGTATGAAAGACTAGTACTTACACACAAAGTATGGCGTGTTCTGAGGGAACATTTTTTTTTTTACCAAAAATAGATGTTGAAGTAAAACTGATTCTTTTAAAATTACTGCTGCTTAAAATCTAATACTAATCTGATAGAGGAACTCAAAGTAGCATCATCTGCAAAAAGATAAATTGAATCGGCAGTATTACATCCTCGGAAATTATGATGTTCTTTAGTGTGTTGACGTTGAAAAGACGAAATGATAAAAGTCAAGAACCTGTTTATTTTGTGCAAATTGATGATAAGTTGGACACAAGAAAACGTATTCATATCACTATGGGACATGGTGGAAGAGATAAAATAGTCATTGCTTTATTAAGATATGCAAATGTTACTCGAGATACTGTAGGACTTCAAATCTTTGTGTTCAGTGTCAAAAGAAACGGAAAAGATTTACGTCCGATTTTGTCAAATCAGGTGGATCTTGTTGACATGCAGTCTTGGATAATGTTGTATCAAGATCACCTAAAAAAAGTCTTGCTTAATTTGTCCCTTAACTTCCAAAAGGGCCGCTGATGATGCATTCCAACAAATGGACATATTTTTAATGTTTGGGCCATCTCAAATTATTGAAAGTAAGAATGGTAGTAAATTTACAACATTTGACATTTCGGAACTTGAACTTCTTTGGCCAGACTTGTTAATGTTTCATGGTAAACCAATGCATATTCAGTGTCCGGGATCAGTTGAAGGCCTTAATTGTGATAAAAAACAGCACACAAAGTTTCAATAGGTAAACTGACAGAATATCCATACCGGGGTTCATTTCAGTCAATATGCCAAGAAAATCTATTAGAATTTTAGTCATTTTATAAATTGTCTGTTATTTTTAGCTGATTTGTAAATTGACTGGGTGAACCAGGCAATTCACATATTGCCTGAAAAGTTCAGTCCCTTTACAAATTGCCTGGATTTAGATATTGATTGTAACATATATATATATATATATATATATATATATATATATATATATATATATATATATATATATATATATATATATATATTTGGGGTCAAGCCATGTCGTCCTAATGGTGTGGAGAATTTTTTAACGAAGCGTTTGAGTGGGAACTTAGTCCGGGAGTCTCCTTATGACAGTTACACAAAGTTCGACAGGGGAGGATAATGAGCACTTACTCTCGGGGCACAAACGCCCTGCTAATACTTTACTGTCACAATTTACTAACCTTCACTCTTAAATACAAAAGGGGGAAATTTACTGTCCAGAGGCCGGAGAACTCCACACGTGAAATATAAGTAATTTATGGCCTACTCTAGCTTTGTCAGGTCAATAGTCATCTCACTCTTAGGCTCTGTTCCGACTCCGTCCCAGCTACCCCAGCGAGATACTGGACAGGTATTTTACGTTAATGTAATTAGACAAAACCAAAAATGGGAGCAGTGATGTAAAGTAATGTTTAAAAGTTTAAAGATAAGTATCTTTACCTTCGAAGCAAATATATTAAATACAAAGTTCCTCGCTGTTACCACCTATAGACTTACTTAGGTTTACTCTTCAAATATTGGGTATTCTGTCCCGTGATCAACTATTCAATTCACACATTAAAATAAATGTGGGAGCAAAAATACGAAGGAGGTTTAATTAACCTAATATTAATTTATTTCACAAATTTACATTAAAAGAAAACGGACATCTTAACAACACAAAAATATCATAAAAGAAACTCAAATTAAAAGCAATTCAAAATAATGAAAAATGGTTTATTAGACACGTGGTCTGCAATAATGAATAATCAAAATTGGGCCGGACACGTGGCCCATGTGACCCAGAGACTGTGCTAGTCTCAAACCAAAAATTAATATCCAAGAAAAATATATACACACAATCCCACCGCACACAGTCCGAATATGTAATTAGCCAGTTTCCCTATCAAGTTAAAATTAGTCTAAGCTAAACTAAAAAATGGCGGAATAACTATGGCCATTGATGTAGTACCTGCACTCCTTTGAAGATTAGTACTATGCCCGTGATAGCTGTTGACCTGGTCATCGCACTAGTTGGCACTTTGCACTTTGCACTCTGGACTGGGTCACCCCAAAAATCCTCGTTTGTGGTAATTAAAGTTTCCCAGGTTCCACTCCTTCACTGTCTCCAGCTGGCAGCCACAGGACTCCTTGGTGAGTCACGTTTTGGGAGAGGGGGTGAGCCAGAGGTGCACGGATTAACTGACCAGGCAGGTCAGTCGGCCAGGGTGGCTTCTAAACGAATGGGCCGACACTAAGGTCGAGGGGCATCACCTGGCTTCACCTTTCCAGACAGTTGACGGCCATGATGCACACGTTATTCCATTGGGGGTGCCATATCGGGACTTAAGGACGGGGCAACATATTGTTGCAAGGAGTGCAGATGAGGCAGGATTTTGTACTAAATACTTTAGAGAAATCTTGCTGCTCTAAGGGAGTTTATACATACAATAACCCTACCTATTCTGGCTTGCTAAAAATCAATTAATTAATGATCAATTAGCAATGGGCTGGTGCGATGGGCATACATCTTAAAATTAACAAACCTTAATTGGTATTGAGAAATAAAAGATGCATTAATTCAGTAGTATTGAAATTTATATCAAGATTCAGTTTATGAATTTAAACTCGACCCATGTACTTTAAGGAAAGAACCAACATACGCCGGGGTTACACTAAGGCCCTCTGTTGTGCGTATCTACGATGTGACGTCACGAGCATGACGTGCGCCACTGTCAACAAGTTTTAGTTTAGAATAGTCCTCCCTATGTTTCGCTAAAGAAAACTTGATGTAGGAGAGAACGTTTAAGGGGTAGCTATAGTATTAGTAGAAGAGAGTTAAAAATACGATTGAAAGAAGAAGAGTGAAGAAAATTCTTCACAAATGGAAGGTTCCTAATAGTAGCTTCCTAAGGGATATATTTACTACAGTGATATTCCCAGAGAATTTACCTTTAGGTCTCCAGAATTCTAACTTCTGGTGCAAATATCCTTAAAATTTCTCTCAAGTATATCGCATAATATCAGGAGACGTATTCTTGACACACCTGTGACGGGCCGATAGAGGGTTGTGAACTCAAAGGCAGGATGCAATCAACTGAGTTATATTATTATAGAACACTCTCCTTTATATACAAAACCTCAAGGCAACAGGACATAACAAGTTAACAAGACAGACAATGTTACAGAGGAAAACAGCAGACATGAATTTTCTTGTTCATTTAGTGCGAGGGAAGAGCGAAGATACAAGCATAATATATGAAAAGGAATTATGTACAATTGTGTGACACACGGTTGGTACACACCACATAGCAACCTTCACCCCGAATAGCGTTTACGCTTCGAGGGGTAGAGTGGCAAAATTAGAAGGGGAGCCATATCAAGGTTACCCTACCTCCCATACTACTATTGAGTATCAGACATTCCTAATTTTGTAGCGAATTCGCACGGTGGTGTTCCCTGTTGATCTAACTTTTTCGATCGATTCTGCGAGGATTATTAGGCAATCTCCAGCTTCTTTCGCCTCTAGAAAGTTAAGTATTGATTCTTTACAATGTTTATATTTCAGCTCCTGTTTCACAGTGAAATTAGAGTAATTTATTGTCCTTAGGAGGTAGGCCTGTTACCGGAAGCACCATGGGCGCTGTCGTTCGTTAGGCATGTGTTATTTAGTTAGCAGAACGACATTCCCGGTTGAAATAGCATTAATTAATTAATTATGAAAGCTATTTAGGCAATTTATACTTGTAAAGATATTTATAATATGCATAATTTTCCTTTTTCTATGTCGATTGTATAAGTTAAAGTTTCGGTGATTTAGGTAACCGTGATCTCGTCTTGCCTAGGTAATTTAACCTAGGCGATATAGTATACTTTCAGACATTTCCCTGGTTACCCTCGTGTATTGTTTTATCAATTCAGGCGGAGATAGATACCTCCTAGAATTATTATGTAAATCGATACTCTGAGAGTAGCCTTAGGCTACAACCCTAGTGGGTCGTGCTTCGAGTTTTCATTCAGGCATGACTAGCCTAGGGTTTTCTGTCCCTTCCCTTAGCCGCAGATAGCAGGTTTTGGGATTCGGTCAGAACCTCAAGAGTATTTAGTCTTGTGCCGGCAGCCGGCCTGCAGGGTGAATAGTCATTCCCCTGCCGGCTAGGCTGCCGCCATAGGAGGCTAGCCCTCCCTAGGCCGCACTTGAAGTGGTTGTATGATGCTGTCACCTTCTCCCTGCAGTCTAGAAGACTATGCTCGCACACCCTACGCTGAAGAATAGACATTCTTCTGCTGCCTAGGATGGCGCCGGCACTGGAACTCTGTTTCTCCTTTGTTGAGAGGAGGCGGCAATGCCGCCGTCCCCTTAACTGTATTGGCAGACCCTAGGTTGGAGAATAGAGATTTTCCTGCTGTCTAGGATGGCGCCGATACTGAAACAGTTTCTTAAGGGTGTGTAGGACCGGCACCCTTATTGGCTCCTTCCACACCTCTGTCCTTTAGTGATGGCCTAGCCATCGTATCTCTTTGGGCCGTTGTCCTGCAATCTCAGCAATTGCCAGTGGGTTGTGCGGCCGGCCGGACTCCTATTCAACAGCTGTTGTCTGTCTGCCTGCGGCTATGCCGGCTGCCGGCGGCCATGTTGTTGGCTGGCGGCCATGATAGCTGCACGCGGCCATGCCGGCTGTTGGCGGCTATGCTGGCTGCCGGCGGCCACGACGACTGCTGGCGGCCACGACGACTGCTGGCGGCCATGTTTACTACAACTGCCGGCGGCTATGATGGCTGCCGGCGGCTATGCAGGCTGCTGGCAGCCATGTCATCTGTAGGCGGCCATGACGGCTGCTGGTAGCCATGTCATTTGCTGGTAGCCATGTCATTTGCCGGCGGCCATGACGGCTGCCGGCGGCTGGAGGCTGCTGGCAGCCATGATGGCTGTTGGTGGGAAGTCTCTTCTGTCACCAAGGTTCTTCAGTCCCCCTTGGACTGCCGGCCACAAGTGCTATTACCGGGGTACTAGCCTGGCCGGCGGTATGTCGGCTGGACCGGCACAGACAGGTGCTGACTCAACCGGCGGTATGCCGACTGTACCAGTGCTTCCAGGTGCTAGCCTGCCGGCCATGTGCCGACCAGACCTTGCCGGCGATGGTACTGGTGGCTGGATGGAAGCCTGAATGATACATTCTCCCCTTCCATTTGAACCTTCTTTCTGGAGAAAGGCAGTAAATTAGATATTTACATCTTTAATTAGTGTATACATACACAGTAATAGAGCAGTCCTTCACTCCATGCTGTCTCTCTCTCTTTTAGCTAGGAGGCTGGCCGGGCTGTACCGGCAGGGACTAGCTATGCCGGCTATATGTCGGCTGAATTACAGTATATGTTTATACAGTAGTCAGTATATTTGCAGTATAGGATATACTGTAGATAGAAATCTATTGTATATATTATACTAGTAGTTATCTTCCACTATATCTTGGGTATCCTTGCCCAGGTGTTTGCTGAGACCAATCCTATAGTGAAAAAATAGAATCTCTTCAATATTCTGATTAGAAATCAGTTTACGTTTTACATTGCAATATTAAATAAATTAAAGGGCCGGTGGTAGTACACTTTCTATTCTTAAAGGTTACAACCCTTATCCTTGAGTTTCCCTGATCAGGAAACTCTATGATTTTAATATTGGAAGGGAAGGCCACAGCAAATGGGCTGGGTAGGATACACAAATATATGTCTTTTATATTTCCTAGTCCAGTCGGCGTCATGCTGGCTGGACTGTGCCGTCAGATGCTAGCCATAATGACAGCACGCTGGCTGAACTACAAAATATAATTATACAGCAGTCGGTATTTTGCAATATAGTATATACTGCAAACAGAAAACTATAGTATGATTATACAGTAGTTAATTTCTAACATATCTTGGGTACCCTTGTGCGGGCTTCTGCTGAGACCGTTTCTATAATGAAAGAATAGAATTCCTTCAATACTCTGATTAGAAATCAGTCATCCTTAGCCCCTCAGTGTTAAATAATTAAAAGGGGCAGCGGCATTGTTCACTTTTCTACCCCTAGGGGTTAGAACCCTTTCGTTAGAGTTGCATTGATAAAGGAATCTCTTTATAGTTAATACTGAGGGGAGGTAACAGCATTTGCTTGCAAAGGATACACAAATATGTGTCTTCAACTATTCCTTCCTACCTTACAATCCTCAGCTATTTTAGTTAAAAGATAACTTTTACATATTGCTTATTAGTGAGATAATCAATTGTATACTCATTCTGCTTTCCTTTCTTTACAGGAGGAACCCCAGATGACATGTGTTGCAGTCTTCTGCAATATTAGGAGTAAGTACTTTTACGGTCATAATACATGCAGGTTTCATGCCCCCTGCAATATTATTTCCGAATCCCTGCATTATTGGAACCCCCAAGTTTGCAATATATGTCGGACCTTACTGACCGAGGGTTTTGATAATCCCAAGTCAATGAAGTCTAGGGATGCAGCTCGTAAGAAACTACGCAATTGGGTAAGAGGGTTCCAGAAGATCTCTCCGGGACCATACCTACCTAATGATAGGATGTGTAGCTTACTATTCCCGAAAGCAAGTAGGGAAATAGTGGTGCCCCAGGCACGGATCGCACCTCCCTGCGTCCAGATAGCCTTTGGAACGGAGAGCTCCACTTGTCGCTCCCCAAGGGTCATACAAACGACCCAGAGACCAAGACCTTCCGACATACTCCAAAACCAATCCCTGGAGGTATGCGGAGCTTATGCCGATTTTAGATGGCAAACTCTACATCTCGGAGAAGATGGGTGCTGTTCCTTTAGACCAAATCCAGTTTTGGCCAAGCTTTAATGCTTTCCCTAATTGCTTCATTCGACTGAAGCATGAACCGACATCAGGAAAAGAAACGGAACCGAAGGAGGTCATGATTCTCGACCATGATAAGGCACAGGCTATCTTGTCAAGTAGCCTGAGAAAGGCGGGTAACTCGGTGTCGAAAGTGTTCACACTAAGTAACACACACCCTACCTTTCCAGCTCCTGCTTCAATATCATTCCCCTTTACGTGGAAGGCATTTAAATCTGTTGCCAAGGCAGTGGAGGCAGGCAAACCATGTCCTGCACTCGAGGAGTGCAAGCCTCTGTCACCAGCCTTTCCCATGCAGGAGAAGGATTGGAAGGAAGTTCACTTAACCTTTTCGGTAGGGAAACTAGACGTGGATGTCGCTGGACGACAGTTTAGCAAGAATCTCCCTAAACTTTCTGAGTTTCTTTTGTGCAAGGAACAAGAGACAAAGGAGAGACTTGCAGCCTCCCTATCCCTACAGAACTGCATAGAGTTGTGTTCAGCCTTTCAATGTACCCCAGACATGCTCATGGTCTTAGCCAAAATGCATATAGACACCTTAGTAAAAGACCTTTATGCCTTTATGATGGCTAGGAGAGCCTGTAGGGAGTTTGTGTTCGCTGCCGCAACAGTGAAACATGAAACCAGGAAGCTGATATCTTCCAATATCTGGGGTAGAGACCTCTTTCCATACGATGTAGTCAGAGAGGTGATTAACCCTGGAAAGGTATGATGGGTCGTTTGCGACCCCTACAGCATTTTCAAAACCTGTTTTTTCCCCATAAATCATCAGCTGTCTCGAATATGGAAGTGATCGACCTGCAAGGGGTGACTAGTCTACATGCCATTGTCTGCTTTAGGACTGATTTTCGTCTAACTACCCTCCTTCCCCGGTTTTTTTACCCCCCACCCAGGGGTTGACCTCGACCCTACATACCTTTATAGGGTAAGTGATCAAACAGCAAAGTTATTACATAATTATAAATTGTCGAACAGTGTTGATACTTGTTGGGTTCTTTATAGTTGGAAAGTGTGGATGGATGGTGTGTCTACCACTTGCATGACATTGGTTTTGGCTTAGATGCTATATATTGCCATGAGGTCCATTTTCCCTCAAATGCTAATTTCTGAATTTTTCTTATTTTTTTGCAAATTTGATTTTTTTCTATTTATTTTGATTTTATCTTCAATAATGGCCAGCAGGCAGTATTCCCTCGGCATGGATGTCATCAACACACTTCTAATGGAGTTAAAAAGAGATGTTGATGATAATATGGAGCTTGCAACCCCATTCTTCATTTCAAGTGGTAGATTGGGCTGTAAGAGTTGTTGCGGTCTGCGACCATTTTGTTGACATACCCGAAAGGTAAGTTGGCATATCTCTATATATTCTTGTTCTGTATAGAATTCGTGATATTTTGGTATATTTTAATGCATAAATATCATATTTTATAGGAGATACAATGATTTTCATAAGAAATTTACATTGTGAAACTAGGCCGTCAAAAATGACCTTTAGATTTCGCCCCTGTTATAACAGTAAATTACATCTTAGTGCACATTTTATTATGTATTTCTGTTCTAGGATGATATGAGTTTATTCTATAAAAAAATTAGCCTGTTCCTATTTCATTTGGGTACCCAAAAAAATTCATGAAATTTGGACAAATTTTTTTGGCCAAAAAAAGTTACCCTTTCTTTCTCATTTCAGATCTTGACTTCTATGGGTCCAACACATTTACAGCAATTACACGCTGTTGCTTCGCCATCTAAGAAGGTGTCCCTAAAGGGATTTATGTGTATATGTATATTTCTATTTTTTGTGAATATTTACGTAGTCTTTTTTTTGTATACTTAAATTTTTAATATATTTCCAATAAATAGTTATTTTGTAGATGGGTATCATTTATATTTTCAGTAGTTTTTAGCATTCTTTGAAGTATTTTTAGCAAGTCAAACAATACAGATTGATGCATAACTAGATTTTTCCTGAATTTTTTTCGGAGTCGGGGTCGTGCACGACCGAGTATACCCTTAAAGGGGTGTCCGAGGAGCGTACCTATCCAGGGTTAAGAAAGCCACCATGGAGAATATGGGACTTCTCCAGAAGTGCTGCATCTCTTCAAAGACAAAGTCTTCCACGGATGTGGGTCCCCAACCTAAAAGGAAGACGGAAAAGTCTAGAAATTTTCCTCGGGCTGTTCAACAACTTCCCAGTTTCGATGACCGTGGTGCCACAGGCAGGCGGTCGAAGAGGTAAACCTTCTGATCAGTTGAAGCAAAGAGACGCTTCTGGTAGGAGGGAGGTTCCTTCAGGATCGCTGGACCTTCGATCCTTGGGTCCAAAGCCTAATCAAGATGGGACTAGGATGGAAAATAGACGTGCCTCCACCATAATTTCCTTAACTCTTCCTACACTCCAACCCCGTCCTGGAAGAGTATACCTTAGAGCTCTAGAGCATACAGGTGGTAAGGATAGTACAGTCCATCGAATTCCAGGGAAGGCTGTTTGGTGTTCACAAGAAGGACTCAAGAAAACTCAGAGTCATTCTGGACTTGTTGCCACTAGCCAAGTTCAAATAAAACAGCAAGTTAAGAATGTTAATCCTTCAGAACATAAGGACCCTATTTCAAAAAGGGGTGTTCACAGTCTTATCAGACCTGAAAGATGCCTATTGGCAGCTTCAAGTCAGTCGCCCCCTATCCTCCTACCTAGGATTCAAGTTATAGAGGATAACGTATGTCCTAGGAAAGATACTTGTCGGACAAAACAGTCCTAAGTATCTTCACGGAATTGGCGGACACAGTCAAGCAAAAACCAAGCCTAGAAATGGTTCAGGTAACAAAGTACCTGGACGAAAGGCTGGTGTGGGCAGCACCCGAAGTGGCTGGTCTTTAACATCTAAGAAAGAGATCTGGTTCCTGGAACATCGGGGTCGGTCAAGAGACTATGGTAATCAGTCAGATTTCCATGACTCTAACAGGGAGGAGTTCTGAACTCTCTCCAGTTCGTAATAGTGACAGACCCAGTGCTAAGAGCATAGCTGAAAGACGCGTTAAGAGTCTGGAGAATAAATGCATCAAACGCTCGAAGAGATCTAAAAGGATCGATATCGGTCTTTCCCTAATCGCTTCCCTAACAATGGTCAAAGGCCAAAAGCCTAATGAAGACCGTGCCCTTGCAACTACCTCGACTATTGAAGATCATCCGCACGGATGCCTAGTCGGAAGAATGGGGTGTTCACTCCCATCACAGGAAAATCCAAGGGACTCGGTCATTTCTATCCAAGGCCATGTTAGTCCTGTCTTGGTTGGGGAAACTCTCTCCACGCAGATCAGACCTCCTCAGGCTGATCTGGGACATCGAAGCGATAATGAGACATCGGAACCGACAAGGCTAGAGAGCGTCTCATATAGTTTAGGTGATGTTAGCCATCCCTTGCCTAAAAGGATGGCACCTATCAGCAGTTCATGTACAATCAATCTGCAATGTGACAGCGGATGCTCTACTCAGGCTCAAGCCGGTAGAGTTAGAATGGTCCACAGACGCAGACCTATTCTCTCCCAGTTGGGAACAAGTCCCCGAGCTGCATATCAACCTCTTCATCACGAGCGTCATCAAGAAACTACCTCAATATGTAGCCCCATACGAGGATCCTCTAGAGGAGATAACAGACACCATGTCTCTAGTATGGAAGGGATGGACTCAGGAATTCCTGTTCATCCCATCCAATTTCCTGCTGAAGGTCCTCAACATGCTGAGATCCTTCCAGGGAGGAGTAGCTCTGGTGGCTCCCAAGTAGCCCAAGAGCAACTGGTTCCCTTTAGTGAAGGAACTGAGGCTGAGGCGGGCCCTAGTACTGAACCCAGTACTATCTCAGAGGACTCAGAAGTTAATTTCCTTCGATATATCATAGAGCGCCCAAACCCTTCATTTCATGATTTTCTTGCCCTAGCGGTTAGGAAAAGATTTGGGATCTCAGAAGGCAATATAGAATTCTTAGAAGAATACAAGTCTAAGTCAACTAGAAGACAATATGAGTCATCTTAGAAAAAGTGGGTTGATTTTGTAAAAGCAAAAGGACCGAAAGAAATTTCAATGAACTTCTGTCTGTCCTTCTTTGTCCACCTTCATAATCAAGGTCTGGCGGCCAACACGATAACTACGTGCAAGTCAGCCTTGACTAGACCTCTCCTATATGCCTTTCAAGTGGATCTGGCGAATGAAATCTTTAATAAGATTCCGAAGGCATGCGCAAGGCTTAGGCCTGCACCACCTCCAAAGCTCATCTCGTGGTCTTTGGACAAGGTCCTACATTATGCCTCATCTGTGAACAATGAAGATTGTTCCCTCAAGGGTCTAACCCAATAGGGTACTTTTCTGTTTGCTATAGCCTCTGGGGCTAAAGTTAGTGAAATAGTAGCTCTATCTGGAAATGAGGGCCACATTCAGTTCACAGAAGCGGGAGAACTGAATCTCTTTCCTGATCAAACCTATCGCGCTAAGAACGAGCTACCCACTAAGAGGTGGGGTCCCTGGAGAATCTGCCTTCTGAAGGAAGATGTCTCTCTATGTCCTGTAGAGTTTCTAAAGATCTATCTTCAAAGAACTTCAGACTTCAGGGGAGCACAGCTCTTTAAAGGAGAAACCTCTGGATCAAACTTATCCCTAAAACAACTGAGAGCGAAGCTCACCTACTTTATTCGCAGAGCAGATCCTGACAGCACACACACAGGTCATGATCCGAGGAAAATTGCTTCATCACTGAACTTTTTTCAGTACATGGACTTTGAGTGTCTTCGCTCATATACTGGATGGAAATCATCCAGAGTGTTCTACAAACACTATGCTAAGCAGTTCCATGAACTGAAGCATTATGTGGTGGCGGCAGGTAGTGAATTAAAACCTGTCGTCTAATTACTGCGATGAACAGTTAATTGATTGGGACTTTCAATTAAGGGAAAAGGTGTCAACACTTCTGGTGTGATACCCTTTAAATGAGTGTTACCATGGTGACACTAAATCTGTTCAAAATCTCAGGTGTGGAATTATACAGATAACACTTGTGCCGTGTGTACGTAGTACAGAGTGTTGATAGGATACAACATTTACAGAAATTATAAAGGGAAAATTTATCAAAAAAAATTTTCTTCAGTCTTAGAGTGGCACTCATCAATTCTTCCCTTTCAAAAGGGAAAATAATTTCTGTATACGTTGCATGTATAATTCCTTTATCATGTTACATTTGTTTCACTTGTTATTTCATTTAGCCATTTATTAGAAATAAATGTCTATTAGAATGTAATTGCGTCCTAATTCGCCCGGCAATTTGCATATTTAAAATGCCAAGAGTTCTTTGACTTACTCATGTAAGTAAACCTCATATCATTGTATGCTTACAAAACGGATTTTGAGCGAAGCGAAAAATCATTTTTGGGTGAGGTAGCCATGTCGTCCTGATGGAAGTTCCTTCATAGTAGCTTCCTAGGTTATATTCAACTACAGCGATATATCCCAGAGAATTTTACTTAAGGTATCCAGAATTCTAACTCCTGGCGTGAGTATCCCTGGCTTTCGCCTTTAGGGATATCGCATAATATCAGAGGACGTATTCTTGACACGCCATATAGCTATCTACACCCCTATAGCGTTTATGCTTCGAGAGGGGAGAATGGCAAGAATTGGAGGAGAGCCGTTATTAAGGCATCGCTCTACTCCTACTGTTGAATACCAGTATGACGTCACGTCCGGGCGCCATCTTATTATTCCTTGTAGCGTTAGCAAGGTGCTACAGATACAGTACTTATGGGAGGGATTCATTCAGCCTTTATAAAAGGAGGGTGGGTCCATAAGGACAACATGGCTACCTCACCCAAAAAATAGATTTTTCGCTTCGCTCAAAATCCGTTTTCTGGGCTCTACCTGTACCGCTCCGTGAAATGCTCCTTTTACATCATTTCTAAGGTAAAAACTGCTATAAAATTACCAGAGAAAAAGTTGTATAGGAATGCCAGGTTGAACCCAGCTCGCTCACCTTATAAGGTGTCGGTATAATACTGGGGCGTGATAAATCACAACCAGAGGTCTCGCACCATTTAGATATCTCCTCTCAAAATCCCTGTTACAGCGAGGTGCCGTTCAACACCCAACTCCGAACTCCACTACCAACAGTTCCACCCACGCCAGTGACATCACTCCTTTTTATAGCACTTGCTAGTTCGCACTTG
The DNA here is from genome assembly GCF_036898095.1 of Palaemon carinicauda. NCBI lineage: Eukaryota > Metazoa > Arthropoda > Malacostraca > Decapoda > Palaemonidae > Palaemon > Palaemon carinicauda. Next base: position 106,307,502 of record NC_090729.1, read on the forward strand.
TGTTTTCTCTGAGGTGTTTTTTCGGTATTTACCCAGGATTTTGTACACGATGTCGGATTCTACTGTCTCCCCATCTAAGTTAAGTACCAGATCTATGAGATTTGAGTCTTTGGAGGTAACCTTGCCTTTAGTTTTATTTTTATCACAGTTTTTATTATTTACCGTTCGCAGCCGCCATGCTGGCTGGCTACCTCCTTTCACTCGTTCTTAACGCCTTACAATTAGTCCTCTATACTAATTGTTTTTCGTTTTGAACCTTTCGCTGGGTTTTATCACCGATCACACCCTGTGTTATATTATTATTATTACATGATTATGATATTTTACGCTATTATGATATTATTCTACGTATCATAGTTTTGATCTTAGGTTGGCATGCCTGCTCGCCTTCGGGCGCTCCCTAGTTGGTTACATCGCGTTATTGCGTCTCTTACCCAGTATTTTTATCTTTACCACCTAGTTATTTTGCTTTAGTTTGAGTGGGACTCTCGCGAGGTAGTTCTGATTTAGTTAATTGTGTTTTATTTCCGATCGGCATCTACCCGATTTAGTGTTATGTTGGCCCCCGTGTCCAGCGCGGTACTGACCCGCGCTGGAGCGCTCCGCTCGTTATTTCCCTGCCTCTTCCCCTGCGTCCCTCTCTTACCATCTTATTTTAGCCGCATGCCTTACCTAGTTCATTATATCATATTATTATTACAGTATATCATATTATTATTTTACTTTAGTCATTTATCCATTTATGATCATTCCGTTGTTATTGTCGTGGTTCATCGGCCAGGTTGGTACGCCTGGTCTCCCTGTCCCACGTGATCGCCTCCTGCCCATCATTGGGTTGTTCTCGCTGCAGGGGTATGGCCCCTCCCCCCCGCCTACCCCATCCCCACTCCAGGGATACCTCTCGTCTCTATGAGACTTGGAGTCAGCTGTTTTGCTTTACGGGTCGAGTCCTCTCGTTCCCCAGTCACCTTCCCCCCTCCCCGGGGTGTCTACTGACTCCTTCCCCCAGTTGGAGCCGTGAACACTTGCGAGGCTTATTATCTTATTTACGCTTACTCCCTGCCCTTTCGTAGCCGTTTTTTCTCCGCCGCTCTGATTGGCCATCGATCGGCTGGAGTGATTTCAGCTATGCTTTGGGTTTTCCCAGCGTGATTCCCCCCGTGACGTTCCGCACCCCACGGGACCCAGTCAATAGGATTCCCCCTGTGACGTTCCGCATCCCACGTAACCCACACGATGTTAGCCCCATTTTAATTGCAAGGAATTCTTTTAATTTTAGCTTTCGAGCTTTGTTGAGCTTTGTCGAGTTTTGGGTTTTTTGCTTTGTTAAGGTCCTTGTGACCGGCAGGAGTCTCTGACTCTCCCCCTCCTCCCCCCTCCCCCATTTTTGTCCCGCCTACCCCGGTAGGCTAGCGGTGACCCCTGGGTCTACCTCAGTTGTCTCCCCGGAGCTAACGGTATAACCATTACTCATATTATTATTTCATTTTATTCTATACTCGACGATGCTCTTTTTGAATGATCATAGCTATACGGATTTGATTTATTTGCATTTTACCTTACTAAGTGTTTTCTACCGATTACTCTTACGGTTTAGAATTTTGTTCCTAGTACCTAGCCCGGCTGTTGCTGGTTTATTTTTAGCACCCGGAGCCCCCGGGCTCCTCTGGGATCCTTACCTACAACGGGATACTTATGTATCTTTATTCTACAGGTGGTCCCCTGTAAGATGACGACAGCCTGTGCGGCGGTGCTTCAACAAGCGTGCGGCCACGATGTGTGTAGGTCGCACGCCCACTGTGCTGTCCTAGTAGATGACTTGACCGTCTGGCATCCAGACAACTGTGAGGTCTACTATAAGCTGGTCTCAACGCTCACCTCGGACTCGGTAAGTGGAACTGCCGTTACTATTTAGATGTACATAGTTTTAATCTTTGACATTTACTGTTATTTCCACTGTATCATCTAGTCGAATGATCCTGTTTTTCACAAAGGAGATATCTAAACCTACTTGTTTTCATTTCCTCCGTCGAAGTCACTTGCCACTAGTAATGGTCTATTCTCTTTCAGAGCTCCCAGTCTTCTAAGACCTCAGCCCTGGCGACCCTTAAGGTCTGGGTTGGCGGTTTCGCCCGCAACGTTAAGGCTAAGAAGCCTTATGTTCTTTCTGAAGAATGGTGCAACCTCATTTACCCCAACGCGAAGACCTCGGCTACGGTCCCTAAGGATGTGGTGGACCCCATCATCGCTAAGATCACATAAGTCTTGCTCTTAGCCGAAGACCAGGAGGTGATGGGTGATGCCATAGTGGAGGACGTCGCGGCTATTAACCTCGACATAGAGCCTATGGCCCTCGACGAGCCGGATCTAGGTAGGAAGGTAAGTGAGGCAGGTGGGTCTCGGGCTAAGATTCCTCTCCTTAGCCCGACTTTCTCTTCTACTTCTACCCATTCTTCTTTTCAGGACTTCCCGGGGAACAACGGGGCTGATATCAGGCCTCGTCCGGTTGCCCCGAAGGTTAAGGCTCAACGCAGGCCTTTGTTGAAGACCCGTAAGTCTTCCAAATCTCCGAAGTCTGTCAAAACTTCTTCCTCTAGAGTCCCCAAAGACTCAGCAGTCCCATCTTCGTCTTCTCATGGTTCGAGAACGAAGACAGCCTCCGTAACCACCCCGGTGGCTCCCTTTGACCCGGATACTTTTTCTAACAAGCTTTTGACTCAGATCGGGTCCATGATGACGTCCCTCACTGAGAGGATGCAGAACAATGAGAGCCTAGTGGAAAGCCTCATGCGTTCAGGACTGCCGCAACAGCAGCAGTACGCCATCCCGGACGCCTCCAAGCTCCTGGAATTTACAAAGAACAACCCATGGAGAATGGCTCTGCACTCTCCTTTCAAAGATGGCATGCTGACCATCGAGGGTTGTGGCACCCGGCCTATCAAGGACTTTGAGTTCTACCCGCCGGGCCTCCAATTCCCCTTCCCCGGCTTTGCTCGCTTGACCGAGGAAGCTCTCATTAGGTTGGATAAAGTTCCTAAGGAGATAGTAATCTACCCTAAGGAACAGGCCCAGTCTACCTGGGTTCGAACACTGAATGAGTGGGAATGTGTGAACACTATGCTCACACCCCACAAGACCTCCTACACAATGTTCGTTGTAGATGAGTAAACCCCCACTCCATGCGTCACCAAGATGATGGACCTAGCCCATCAGGCCATCAAGGAGGACATACCGTTACCGCAGCTTCGGGAAACGGACCTGACCTCCCACCTATTCCCAGGTGACCACGACGAGTGCTGGCATAACGCCCCGGCCACCTTCAGGACGGGCAAACTGAGCGCTGACTGTGCCTCCACATAGTTCAGCGAGCGTCTCCCCAGGTTTCCGGACTCGCTGATCCGCCCTGAGTTCGAAGCCCGGTGCAGGCTCAGCAGGTCTATCAATTCAGCTACTATGGCTGAGATGACCGCCATCATGTACGAGGAGGAACCCCTCTTTAAGGTTCTAACTAAATCCCAACTGCAGACTCTGTTGGCCGATGCGTACGACTTCCTCGCAGCCAGACTTCGTTGCCGGAGACATGTTTTGTCTGAAGCTACCATCAGACATGAGCCTAACAGGCTCATTAAAGCCCCGGTCTGGGGTCCTGATTTGTTCCCGGAGGACATGGTTAACAACGTCCTCAGCGAGGCTGCCAGGGTAAATCAAAGTCTCAAGGTTAGGTGGGGCCTAGTCCCCAAACTAAAGTTTGAGCCAGCTGGCACCCCTGCTCGAGGCAGGAAGAGGCTGAGGCCCTTCCATTCCTCTCAGAATCGGCAACCCCTTCAGTTGGTGCAAACCATTCCAGTGGCGCAAGGTAGCCAGCCTTCTACTTCGAAGGGGCATCCTCAACAACAATATGTGTTGGTCCCTCACGCTCAGGTAGCATCGACCTCGTATGCTACCTCCCCTGCCTTTAACCCCGCCTACGAAACCCAAGGTGCCTTCCAAGGCTACCAATGCGCCAGAGGCTCCGGTACCAGAGGTGCCTTTCGTAACAGGGGTAGCGGAAGGGCTTTCACCCGAGGCAAAGGATTCTGCGGAGGCTGAGGAGGCAAGTCGTCAACGACCCATTGAAGATCCTTGGGTAGGGAGAAGACTTTACGTCTTTCGGAATCGTTGGAAGTTCAGCAATTGGGCTTTCAGCATAATTTCCAAAGGTCTGGGGTGGAGTTGGATAGAAGGGCCCCCTCCACCGACCAGTTTCCATCAACTTCCAACGAAGGAGCTAGTCTCATATGCAGATGATCTATTGCAGAAGAACCCAATCAAAAAGGTTCATCACTTAAAATTTCAAAGTCGCTTGTTCAGCGTGCCAAAGAAAGACTCAGACAAGCGAAGAGTAATCCTGGACCTGTCCCGTCTGAATTCTTATATTCGATGCGACAAGTTCCACATGTTAACCATCTCTCAGGTGCGGACCTTACTTCCCCGTGGGGCCGTCACCACCTCTATAGATCTTACAGATGCCTACTATCACGTTCCCATAGCAAGGCATTTTCGTCCTTTCCTAAGCTTCAAACTAGGCAGCCAAGCCTACGCATTCAAAGTAATGCCATTCGGGCTCAACATAGCGCCCAGGATCTTCACCAAACTGGCAGAGACAGTAATTCAAGAACTACGAACCCAGGGAATTCAAATAGTAGCTTACCTGGACGACTGGCTCATCTGGTCAGACAACGTCGAGAACTGCCTCACGGCAACAAACAAAGTGTTAAACTTCCTTCGACAGTTGGGGTTTCAGGTCAACCTCGACAAATCCCACCTGGTCCCGGAGACCAAGTTTCAATGACTGGGATTACAATGGGATCTACATTCCCATACGCTATGTCTCCCGAAGGCCAAGAGAGCAGAAATAGCAAAGAACACGAAACGTTTTCTCAGGGACAAATTGACGTCCAGGAGAAATCAAGAGAGAATCCTGGGCTCCTTGCAGTTTGCCTCCGTGACAGATATTGTTCTGAAGGCCAAACTAAAAGACATAAACCGAGTATGGCGCTCCAGGGCAACCGGGAAGTATCGAGACAAAAGAGCTCGACTTCCGCCAATTCTAAGAAAGAGACTTCGGCCATGGACAAAGGTCAAAAGTCTGGCAAATTCAGTCCCCTTACAATATCCGGCCCCAGGACTCGTCATTCACACAGACGCCTCCTTAACAGGTTGGGGGGGGGGGGATACTCCCAGCACAGGAAAGTCCAGGGACTATGGTCGACTGTATTCCGACAACTTCATATCAATGTTCTAGAGGCCATGGCGGTATTCCTTACTCTAAAGCGACTGATCCCAGCCAAGAACCAACATATCAGACTAGTTCTAGACAGCGCAGTCATATTCCACTGCATAAACCGAGGAGGCTCCAAGTCAGCCCACATAAATCACGTCATGTTAGCAATATTTTCCATGGCAGCATCGAACAAGTGGCATCTGTCGGCAGTCCATCTAGCGGGAGTGCGGAATGTAGTGGCGGACGCACTTTCGAGGACAACTCCGCTGGAGTCGGAATGGTCACTGGATCAACAATCATTCAAATGGATCTTATCTCAGGTCCCAGGTCTCCAGGTAGACCTGTTTGCAACAAAGTCCATCCACAAACTGGAGTGTTACGTAGCTTATGCCACAGATGCAATGTCGTTGGATTGGAACATTTGGAAGAAGATTTACTTGTTCATTCCGATAAATCTTTTGATGAAAGTGTTGGACAAACTCAAGACTTTTAGAGGCCAAGTGGCTCTAGTAGCCCTCAACTGGCCCAAGAGCAATTGGTTTCCCCTGTTGGTGGAACTGGGACTCCACCCTCGACAGATACCCAATCCAATACTAACACAAGTAGTACAAACTCGCAATGTGTTAGCTTCCTCAAGAATTCAGAGTGCCCTAACTTTATGGACTTCATGAAATTTGCAGCCCAAAGAGGTGCAGATATTGATCCCCAAAATACTGTTTTTGGAATCGGATAAAAGGGAATCCACCCTCCGCGGGAAGACTTGCCTTGGTGGTAACCCCTTCCGCCACCTCGGCCACGAAAGGCACCCCTGGAACCCCTGTGACGTTGGTAGCCACGGAAAGAGCCCGAGGCGGGGGAGAAGGAAGTCGAGGCGATCTGAGACTGAGGGACCAGAACGTATTGCTCTTGTTGTTGGCCCTTTGAGGTAGAAGGCTGGGGACCTTGAGGAGCAGGTTGGACTGAGACCAGTTGAACCACTTGCAGAGGTTGTCTGAATTGGGAAGATTGGAAGGGCCTCAATCTCTTCCTACCTCGAATCGGGGTACTAGTAGGCTCATATTTCCTCTTTGAAACCAGGCCCCACCTAACCTTGAGGTTTTGGTTGGCTCTAGCTGCCTCGCTAAGGACCAAGTTAACTAAATCCTCTGGGAAAAGATCCGGGCCCCAGACTGGAGCTTTGATGAGCCTATTAGGTTCGTGCCTAATCATGGCTTCGGATAGGAGAGACTCCGGGAGTTTGGGAAGCCGTTCGCTGAACTGCATCGAGGCACAGTCCGGGCTCAACTTACCTACCGAGAAGGTAGCTGGGGCGTTTCGCCAACATTCATTGTCTCCCGGAAAGAGAAGGGAGGTTAAGTCGGTCTCCCTGAGTTGAGGTAAAGGCTTCTCTTCCTTGATAGCCTGAAAAAACGGTCTCTATGATCTTGGTCGCACATGGGGTAGGGGTCTGGTCGTCGGCCACAAACATAGTATAAGAACTTTTGTAGGCCGTAATTATTGTGTTCAAGCAGTCCCACTCATTGAACACGCGGACCAAGACAGACTGTGCCTGTTCTTTAGGAAAAATAACAGTTTTCTTTGGGACCTTATCCAATCGAATCAGAGCCTCTTCCGTGAGGCGAGCGTAGCCGGGGAAAGGGAATTCAAGACCCGGCGGGTAAAATTCATAATCCGCAAGAGGCCGGGTACCGAAACCTTCGATTGACAACATACCCTCCAAAAAGGGGGCATGCAATACTAACCTCCAAGGGTTATTCTTATGGAAAGGAGGAAGCTTGGAGGCGTCGGGGATGGGGTATTGCTGTTGTGGCGGTGGCAGCCCCGAGCACATGAGTCCCTGAACTAGGCTCTCCATAGAAGCTATTCTCTCTTGTGATTGCTACGTATGAGACGATAGCATCGACTCTAAACGAGCAAACATCTTCTCGGAAAAATCCATCGGGTTAAATGATTCCACCGGGGGGGGGGGGGAACAGGTGCCGGAACGGTGGCTAGTCCGTGAGAGGTTGAGGGCACAGCAATTGGGTCTTGAGAGACTCTGGTGGAGGAAGATTTAGCCTTCGAAGCTGATGATTTCAAAGACTTGTGGTCTTTGGAAGACTTGTGGGTCTTATATAAAGGCTTACGATGAGCCTTCACCTTGGGAATAACAGGCCGGGGACTGAGATCAGTCCCGGTTGTCCCCGGAAAACCTCGAAAAGAAGAGTGTTCTGAAGTAGAAGAGAAAGCCGGGCTAGGGAGAGGAATCTTAGCCCGGGAACCACCTGACTCACCTACGTCCCTACCTGCGTCGGGATCATCCAGAGCCATGGGTTCCACATCGAGGTTGAGGGTAGCGACGTCCTCAGTTAGGGTGCCGCCCGTCTCTTCTTGGTCCAGGGCCAGAAGAAGGGATTCGATCCTCTTGATGATAGGATCCGCCAACTCTTTGGGGACCGCAGCTGAAGTTTTAGCATGGGGGTAGAGACGGGAACACCATTCCTCAGAGAGGATATAAGGCTGTTTGGCCTTCACATTGCGGGCGAACCCACCAATCCAGATCTTGAAGGTAGCCTGAGCTGTATCTTTTTCAAGTTGGGAGCTCTGAAAGAGAACAGACTATTAGCGAGGGATATTTGTGCCAAAGAAAAGTGGAGAAGCCCAAGGACTTCGTAGACACGAAGTGAAAGGCATGTGGGAAGTCCAGAGGACTGTGGCCTTAAAAATAATAATCGTAGTTAACCCTGGATAGGTACGCTCCTCGGACACCCCTTTAAGGGTATACTCGGTCGCGAGCGACCCCGACTCCGAAAAAAATTCAGGAAAAATTTAGTTATGCATCAATCTGTATTGTTTGACTTGCTAAAAATACTTCAAAGAATGCTAAAAACTACTGAAAATATAAATGATACCCATCTACAAAATAACTATTTATTGGAAATATATTAAAAATTTAAGTATACAAAAAAAAAGACGACGTAAATATTCACAAAAAATAGAAATATACATATACACATAAATCCCTTTAGGGACACCTTCTTAGATGGCAAAGAAACAGCGTGTAATTGCTGGAAATGAGTTGGACCCATAGAAGTCAAGATCTGAAATGAGAAAAAAAGGGTAACTTTTTTTTGGCCAAAAAATTTGTCCAAATTTCATGAATTTTTTTGGGTACCCAAATGAAATAGGAAGAGGCTAATTTTTTTATAGAATAAACTCATATTATCCTAGAACAGAAATACATAATAAAATGTGCACTAAGATGTAATTTACTGTTATATCAGGGGCGAAATCTAAAGGTAATTTTTTGACGGCCTAGTTTCACAATGTAAATTTCTTATGAAAATCATTGTATCTCCTATAAAATATGATATTTATGCATTAAAATATACCAAAATATCACGAATTCTATACAGAACAAGAATATATATAGAGATATGCCAACTTACCTTTCGGGTATGTCAACAAAATGGCCGCAGACCGCAACAACTCTTACAGCCCAATCTACCACTTGAAATGAAGAATGGGGTTGCAAACTCCATATTATCATTAACATCTCTTTTTAACTCCATTAGAAGTGTGTTGATGACATCCATGCTGAGGGAATACTGCCTGCTGGCCATTATTGAAGATAAATTCAAAATAAATAGAAAAAAATCAAATTTGCAAAAAATAAAAAAAATTCAGAAATTAGCATTTGAGGGAAAATGGACCTCATGGCACTATATGGCATCTAAGCCAAAACCAATGTCATGCAAGTGGTAGACACACCATCCATCCACACTTTCCAACTATAAAGAACAAAACAAGTATCAACACTGTTCGACAATTTATAATTATGTAATAACTTTGCTGTTTGATCACTTACCCCTATAAAGGTATGTCAGGGTCGAGGTCGACCCCTGGGGGGGTAAAAAAAACGGGGAAGGAGGGAAGTTAGACGAAAATCAGTCCTAAAGCAGACAATGGCATGTAGACTAGTCACCCCTTGCAGGTCGATCACTTCCATATTCGAGACAGCTGATGATTTATGGGGAAAAAACAGGTTTTGAAAATGCTGTAGGGGTCGCATACGACCCATCATACCTTTCCAGGGTAATGTAAACCATCGAAATTAATCGTAATTCCCTATAAGACTGTATTAATGAAAATGCACTCACCGAGTCAGATGTTAGAGTGGAGGTCATTGTGTAGCAGACTACACAATTGTCTGGATGCCAAACAGCTAAGTCATCCACTTGGACAGAACAGTGGGCGTGCGAACGACAGACGTCATGGCCGCAGGGTTGATGGAGGACAGCGGCACATGCCGTCATCGCACAGCGTACAGTCTGTAAGATAAAAGATACAAGAGTATCTTAAAGGAAAGCAAATTAGGGGCCCGGAGGCCCCGGAGATTAATATATATATATATATATCAATATCATGATAAAAAATGTTTTATATATATACATCAAGTATCTTGAATGAAAGCAAATTAGGGGCCCGGGGGCCCCGGGTGCTTAAATTATATCAATATCATGATAAAGGATTTTATTATGACTGTATTATGAATAAGAATAAGTCAGTCCGTAACCGTGATCATATCAAAAAGAGGGAAGGGAAGGTCAAGAACTAGGATTGTATATATATATATATATATATATATATATATATATATATATATATATATATATATATATATATATGTGACTAATATATAAAGTTAATCCAAGTAATAATAAGTAACGTTGGCTCCGGAGGCTCAACTAAACAACTCGACCAGATGATAATGAATAAAAGCTACGTCCAGGGATCCCGTAATGAAAGTCTTTATATATCTATATGAGGTCCGTGAGGTGCGGGACACCATAGAGGGGGAAGGGATCTTTAATGGGTCCGTGAAGTGCGGGACCGAGAGGGAGTAGCACGTACAAAACAGAATAAAATAATATAACATGATAAGGTACCACGGACCGAGCAGAAAACTTCCCGTCGACCGTTGGCCAAACGAGCGACGGAAAGAAAACGACTACGACCGGGTAGAGTAGTACAAGAAGTGTAAAATAATGTGCGTTAATGTATAATAATAATAACAAGCCTCACAGATCAACGGGAACCGCCCGTGCAAAGAGAGCGAAAGGCCCCGGGGGGGGGGGGAACATAACGCAACCTAGTGACTCTAACTCGACATGGGAGAGAGAGAGGGAAGGTAACCCTGGGGTGGGGTATCGGGCGGAAGGGAGGCTAGGAGTGGGGAGATAGCAGGTATACCAACCTGCCAGACCCACGATTGATATGATCACGCGGAAAGACTAATAACACTATAATAAACATAACACATGGTAAAATAAGATAGGAAGGCATGCTGGATGATAAAAATAATAAAATAATAATAAAAATAACGATTCATCAATCGTAAAACAAACGAGGGAACGAACATGAGACAGGAGAAAACCAAGCCTAACAGCGCTGGGAGTTAGGCAGGGCTACCAACATAACACAGAGTCAGTGAAGTGCCAACAAAATGAAAAACTAATATCTGACTCGTGAAAGTCCCTCGAGCTAATGCAAGAAAAACGAATAACGTTAATAATGAGAAGCATGTCCGTGGCGTGCGAACGTAAAACAAAATTAATGGAAATAGGAATGCCCGAAGGTGACCAGGCATGCCAACCTAACGAGAATACGCTAACGTATATCGTAATAACTGTTATCGTAATAAAAGGACATCAATATAATAAATTAATACGGTGTGTGAACCGTGGATACCCAGAAAGTTCATAACGAGAAACAATCAGTATGGAGGACTCATTGTAAAGCGTTAAGAGCGACGAGAGAGAGATAGGAGGAGGCCGAGCGCCATGAAAAACCCACGCGGGGTCATGAAATATAGACTGTCATAATATGAGCAAAAAAGGGCAAGGCCCCCTCCAAAATCTCAAAACTCAGATCTGGTACTTAACTTAGATGGGGTGACGGTAGAGTCCAACATCTTGAGGTAAATCCAGGTAAAACCAGCGAAATTCACACACCGAGGCAAAATAAGTGTTGATAGCGCGTGCTATGAAAAAGGAGTGACGTCACTGGCGTGGGATCGCTAGTAGTAGTAGGATGTTGAACGGCACCTCGCTGTTCGGGGATATTGACAGGAGATATCTAAATGGTACGAGACCTCTGGTTGTGATTAATTCACGCCCCAGTATTATACCGACACCTTATTAAGGTGAGCGAGCTGGGTTCAACCTAGCATTCCTATACAAATTTTTCGCTGGTAAATTCATAGCAGTTTTTACCTTAGAAATGATGTAAAAGGAGCATTTCACTGGGCGGCACAGGTCTTTCGCCCAGAAATAGATTTTTCCTACGTCAAAATCCCTTTTTTGGAATCGGATAAAAGGGAATCCACCCTTCGACAATATGATTCGGCTGTTAAAAAACTTGCGAAGTTTTTAAGGGACTCAAAGGTTGAGACGATGACTATGAATCTGACAGTAACCTTCTTCAGAACTCTCTTTGAATCAGGCCTAGCGGCCAACACCATTACTACAATTAAATCAGCTTTAAAAAAGATTTTCCATATTGGTTTTAATATTGACCTTACGGATTCATACTTCTCATCAATCCCGAGAGCCTGCACCAGATTGAAACCATCAACTTGCCCTAGCTCAGTTTCCTGGTTTCTGAATGATGTCCTTAAGCTGGCCTCTGACACTCTTAAAGAATCTTGTAATTACATACCATTATTAAGGAAAACCTTGTTCCTATTGAGCCTAGCTTCTGGCGCCAGAATTTCAGAACTGTCAGCTTTGACTAGAGACCCAGGTCATATTGAATTCCTCTCGTCAGGTGAAGTCCTTCTCTCCCCTGACAGAGTTTTCTTGGCTAAAAATGAGGACCCCCAGAACAGATGGTCCTCCTGGAAGATTGTTCCACTTCCTCAGGACCCATCCTTATGTCCAGTTCACACCCTGAAAGCCTACCCAAATAGAACTTCCATGAAGTCCTCAGGGCCCTTATTCATTAGAGAAAATGGAGGAACCATTACCCTGAAAGGAATCAGACAACAAATTCTTTATTTTATTAAAAAGGCTAACCTTGAGTCTTTCCCTCGCGTCTTGCTCTATCCCCCTTCCTCCTACCTGCCTTACTTATTGTTCCTACTTAGTTTTGGTTTTGTTTTACCTGAGCTACACCCTTATGGTGTATTGTTTTTTATAACTCCTGTTAATAGTCTTACACTACCGCGAGTGGATTTTGGTTATACCAGTTAATAGTCTTACTCTCCCACGAGTTGATTTTTGTTATTTTACCATTAAGGTTGTTATTAATTTTGATCTTGCATCATTATTTTACTTTGCCTTGACTGCCATCCCTTAGTTTGGGATTTTTGACACAATTATATTTATTATCCCTCCTTAATGTTTGAGAGTATTTACTTACGGGATACCTTGTATGTCCTTTTTCTTTGATTAAACAATGTTTTGGTATTATTTTGTATTTAATTACTTCCCCTTCAGGTATTGTTCCAAGTTTGGGACCTTTTCTCTGGTACTATTTCACAGAGCGGCACAGGTAGAGCCCAGAAAAGGGATTTTGACGAAGGAAAAATCTATTTCTGGGCGAGAGACCTGTGCCGCCCAGTGAACCCACCCTGACTTCCCTCCCATCTTGGGCCCCAAACTTGGGTGCTATAAGGAGTGACGTCACTGGCGTGGGTTGGACTGTTGGTAGTGGAGTTCGGAGTTGGGTGGTGAACGGCACCTCGCTGTAACAGGGATATTGAGAGGAGATATATAAATGGTGCGAGACCTCTGGTTGTGATTTATCACACCCCAGTATTATACTGACACCTTATAAGGTGAGCGAGCTGGGTTCAACTTGGCATTCCTATACAACTTTTTCTCTGGTAATTTTATAACAGTTTTTACCTTAGAAATGATGTAAAAGGAGCATTGCACTGGGCGGCAAAGGTCTCTCGCCCAGAAATAGATTTTTCCTTCAACAAAATCCCTTTTTTGGGCTCAGGCCATGTCGTCCTGATGGAAGTTTACCAGAGCATTAATGTATCTGTGGATTTCCCATTAGTGCCAATAACCGCGAGATAAATTTTCCTTGGTCATCTAGACCTAGAGACACATGGTGTTACCGTCATACACTACTTCAACTGATCATAAGGAGACACAAAATTCAGATATGTATTTATTGATAAACAATAGATAACAAGGTTAAAGTGCATTTTATAATAAAATATAAAACGAAAATTGGAGATATAGTGGAAAGCATAATCAAAATGGTAATAACAGAAATACTTGTTTCACCTGAAAAGAAACGAGAAACCACTTTAAAAGGAAATATTGTAATATTTCATGTTTCCTTATTTCTGTCGTTACAGTTTATAAACACTTGTGTAGTTATACGCATGGCACATGTGTAAGTCTTTTATGCTTCTTTCACCTTTATACTTAGAACAGTCCATAGTGTCACTATAGTGATACTTCACTAAACATGTCGCTCCGTAGGGAGGGATCATGTACACGCTTCACTAAAAGTCCCGATTAGTGCACTGTTCCTCGCAGTATTCAAGCGGCAGGTTTTAGTACGCTACTTGCTGCCACCACAAAATGCTTGATCTCTTGCACTTGCTTCGCGTAGTGTTTGAAGAAAACCCTGGATGACTTCCATCCAGTATACGAGCGAAGACTTTCAAAATTCATATTTTGAAAGAAATTCAGAAACGAAGCAATTTTTCTCGGATCATGACCTGTGGGTGTGCTGTCTGGATCTGCTCTGCGAATGAAATAGGTGATCTTCGCCCTTAATTGTTTCAAAGACAATGTCGAACCTGAGGTTTCTCCCTTAAAAAGCTGTCCTCCCCTAAAGTTTGAAGTTCTACGAAGATAGACCTTTAGGCATTCTACTGGACATAGAGACACATCTTCCTTCAGAGGGCAGATTCTCCAGGGACCCCACCTTTTGGTGGGCAGCTCATTCTTAGCGAGAAACGTTGGGTCAGGAAAGATTCAGTTCTCCGCACTCTGTGAACTGAATGTGGTCCTCATCCCTCGAAAGGGCCACTATTTCGCTAACTCTGGCTCCTGAGGCTAGTGCAAATAAGAATTTAACTTTTTGGGTCAAATCCTTCAAAGAGCAGTCTTCATTGTTCAGGGTTGAGACTAAATGAAGAACCTTATCCAAGGACCAAGAAATGGGCCTCGGGGGTGCTGCAGGCCTTAGGGATCTTATTGAAGATTTCATTAGAGAAGTCCACCTGGAAGGCATATAGCAAGGGTCTAGTCAAGGCAGATTTACACGTAGAGATCGTGTTGGCTGCTAAACCTTGTTCATGGAGATGAATAAAGAATGATAAACAGAAATCTGTCGAGATTTCTTTTGGTCTTCTTTACCTTGACAAAGGCAACCCATTTCTTCCAGGAAGACTCGTATTATCTTCTAGTAGATTTCGACCTGCTGTATATTCTTCTAAAAAGTTTATACTGTCCTTCAAAATCCCGAACCTTTTCTTGACCGCTAAGGCGAGAAAATCATGAGATGAAGGTTTCGGGTTTTCTGTGATGAAGCGGAGACAGTCGACTTCTGCACTTGTTTGAGTCAGAACTGGATCCAGCAATGGGACCAGTTTCAGTCACAGTTCGGTTATCAGAGGGAACCAGATGCTGTTGGGCCACTTGTGAGCTACTATTGCTGCTGTTCACTGATGGATCTCAGTTTGTTGAGGACCTTCAGCAGGAGGTTGGTTGGAGGGAACAGGTAAATCCTGGACCATCTGTTCCAATCTAGGGACATTGCGTCTACAGTGAGCCCTCGCTACTTCGCGGTTCGACCATCGCGGATTCACGACTTCACGGACTTTTTTCATTAAATAGGCATCCGATTTCATCAGCAAACCACTATTTTTGGGGGAAACATCATTTTATTCTAGAAAATTGCTACTCTTTGAATAGTTAATTGCACATTAAGAAAGCGTGTACTTTTGTTTTTAAATTTCGGGTGTGTTTTAAAAATCGAGTATTGTTGACTTCTTTTTGTTTTACTTTTGGCTGTGATCAGATCAGCTGACGCCTAGCTGCCGGTCTCAAGAATATGCGAGTACGAAGTATTGTTTATACCATTTCTTAACTTATTGAAACCATCTATATAGTTGATATTACATAAGCACCAATGTGTTATAACCTATCATATTTTTTTGTTTATTACATTTAAAACAACTCTCTCTCTCTCTCTCTCTCTCTCTCTCTCTCTCTCTCTCTCTCTCTCTCTCTCTCTCCCCGTAAGAAATAAAACCTTAGTTCACATATGGCAACTTGAGTTTAAGAATGAAATTAACATGAATATTGTTAGTTGTGGCGATCAATTCCTCGCTTCAGGAGGTACAGGAAACAAAAACACGGCATTCGATTACAACAGCTGATTCTCTCTCTCTCTCTCTCTCTCTCTCTCTCTCTCTCTCTCTCTCTCTCTCTCTCTCTCTCTCTCTCTCGTGTTATACAATAATTACAAATAGATGAAGAAACCAAAATCGGTTTTCTTAGTGTCAATTAAATACAAAACGAAAAAATTATACCGTGTATACATCCATTTCAATCATAGCTTAAAATAAGGTATCCGATTTTGTCAGCAAACTACTATTTTTTAGGAAACACCATTCTATTCCAGAAAACTTTTACTCTTTAAATAGTCAATTGCGCTATAATAAAACATGTACTTATGTTTTTAAATTTCGGGTGTGTTTTAAAAATCGAGTATTTTTTACTTCTTTTTGTTTTACTTTTGGCTGTGATCACATCAGCTGATGTCTAGCTTCCGCTCTCAAGATTATGCGCGGTACGAATACACTAACAAAGAATTGTTTACTGTACACCATTTCTTAACTTATTCAAACCATCTATACAATTAATATTACATAAGCACCAATGTGTTATAACATATCATATTTATTATTTAGTACATTTAAAATATTCTCTCTCTCTCTCTCTCTCTCTCTCTCTCTCTC
The DNA here is from genome assembly GCF_036898095.1 of Palaemon carinicauda. Taxonomy (NCBI): domain Eukaryota; kingdom Metazoa; phylum Arthropoda; class Malacostraca; order Decapoda; family Palaemonidae; genus Palaemon; species Palaemon carinicauda. The sequence goes on from NC_090729.1 coordinate 106,323,737, forward strand.
TCTCTCTCTCTCTCTCTCTCTCTCTCTCTCTCTCTCTGTCACATCAAACGTAATAGCGGTAACTTAATTTTTCGATGACTTTAAAAATGGCCTAGTACGTTCTTCTTCTTTTATCTTTTTTGCATATGGTGAGGTGGGTACAAGTTGACTTATAACTGAAGTTAGGAAAAGTATTTTGGATATGGAAAGAACAATTATCTTTCGTAACAGTTTAAAATTATCGTAAATTATCGTTCCGTCATTAGCGGCAGTTTGCTATTGTGGATTAAACGCATAAGGAAAAAAAAGGTTTCCAGCTTTGCTACGAATTTAGGAATTTATAAGGATACGATAAGTAAAATATTTGTAATAGCATGTTTACTAAATGTTTGTTATATCATTAGTTATCACTTTGAGCATGTGTGTTTAATGCGTTCGTTTGTTTATTATGATCGAACATGGAGCATAAACATATGGAAGGTTTCCGTTTCAGGTGGTGTCATAAAGAAAAACATTATATAAATGGCATTCATTTCATTTATTTGGAAGTTCTAAGAAAAATTAAGTAAAACATTGGTAATAAGAAAGTCAACATATAATCAATACTTGGTAAGATTGTTGTCGATGCAAAAACTAACCTATACACAGATGTGTAGATGCGTCTGTTTCTTTGTTATGATCAGAGATAAACGTAAAAAAAAACATTGGTTGTCATTTTTTATCGTGCTTTTTGGCGTGTTTAGGAAACACGATATAAAATCACCTTTAATATTTGTGCCTGTTTTACTTTAGGGTACTGTAGTACATGCATTAGGTGTTCTGTACATTAAAGGGTAGATTGTTAATAGTACTACATAAAGGGAAGGTTTTAAAAGTCTGAATATACATGTTAAATAAATACGTAAATATGGTGTCCCTACTTCGCGGATTTTCAGCTATCGCGGTCGGGTTTGGAACCTATCTACCGCGATAAACGAGGGTTCACTGTACTGCTTCCGCTAGAGGATCCTCGTACGGGGCTACGTACCGGGGTAGCTTCTTCTTGTCGCTTGCTGCGAAGAGGTCTATCTGCAGTCCTGGGACTTTGCGTAAGATGAAGGAGAATGATCTTGCATCTAGGGACCATTCTGACTCTATCGGGTTGAGCCTGGATAGAGCGTCCGCCGTCATGTTGCGGAACCCTTGAAGGTGAACTGCTGATAAGTGCCATCTCTTCTTTTCCGCCAGGCGGAAGATGGCCAACATCACTTGGTTGATTTGGGGCGATCTTGAACCTTGCCAGTTTAGACATCTCATTATCACTTCGCTGTCCAGGACCAGTCGGATGTGGATCAAGTAGCGAAGCTTCAGTTTCTTCAGCGATAGAAAAACTGCCATGGCTTCCAGAATGTTGATGTGGAAGGTCTTGAAGAGGGAGGACCAGGTTCCTTGGACTTTCCGTTGGTGAGAGTGGCCTCCCCATCCTTCCTTTGAGGCATCCATGTGAACGGTGACTGAGGGTGGAGGTGGTTGCTAGGGTACCTTCTTCTTTAGGTGCTTGGCCTCCGACCATGGTTTGAGAAGTGATCGCAGACGAGTTGGTATCAGTCTTGTTAGATCTCTTCGAGCGTTTGATGCGTATTTTCTCCAGATTCCTCATGCATCTTTTAATTGTGCTCTCAGCACTGGGTCTGTCACTGAGGTAAACTGGAGGGAGCCCAGTACTCTCTCTTGTTGCCGTCTTGATATCCGGTCGGATCGTAGAAGTCTCTTGACAGATCCCGCTATCTCTCTCCTCTTCTTTGATGGAAGGGAGAGGCGGTGTGACTGGAAGTTCCAATGAACGCCCAGCCATTGGAACTTTTGAGCTGGAGATAGTCGAGACTTTTCCAAGTTGATCTTGAATCCTAGATGTTCCAGGAACTGCATCACTTCCTTGGAGGCTTGCGTGCATTCTGCTTCGGATGCTGCCCACACCAGCCAGTTGTCCAGGTAGGCTATCACCTGAACTCCCTTTAGGCTTAGTTGACGAATGACTGCGTTTGCAAGCTTTGTGAATACCCTTGGGGCTATGTTTAGCCTGAAGGGCATGGCTCTGAAGACGTATTGTCTCTTTTGCAGCTTGAATCCTAGGTAGGAGGAAACTTGTCGATTATTGGGACATGCAAATATGCGTCCGCCATGTCTATGGAGACTGTGTATGCCTGCTTGGGCAGTAGGGTCCTTATGTGTTGAAGAGTAAGCATCCTGAACTTGTGGTTTACTATGAACTTGTTGAGTGGTGACAACTCCAGAATGACACTGAGTTTTTCCGAGTCTTTCTTCGGAACACAAAACAGCCTTCCCTGGAACTTGACGGACTTTGCTCTCCTTATGACTCTCTTGTCTAAGAGTTCTTGGACATATTCTTCAAGAATGGGGGTTGAGTGTTAGAAGAATTGAGGGAAAGCCGGTGGAATTGTGTTCCAGCTCCAACCCAGTCCGTTTTTGATCAGGCTGTGGGCCCAGGGATCGAAGGTCCAACGATCCCGGAAAGAGAAAAGTCTCCCTCCTACCGGAAGCATCTCACTTAGAGTGCTGGTTGGAGGACTTGCCTCCTTGGCCACGTCCACCCTTGTTACCCCTGCCTCTTGAGTGGCGTCTAGAAGAGCCTCGAAAGGAACCTCTAGACTTCGGCCGAAAGGTCGGGGATTGCCTTTCAAAGGCCGGGGTAAAAACAGGTGACTGCGTCGCTAGTTGCTAGGGTACCAATTGGTATGTGGTGGGTGGTTGTGCCACTGTCTGGGACACCGTAGCCACGGGAAGTTGTTGTTGTTGTCTAGGTGGGCGAGAGGGTGCTCTTGGCCTCTTAGTCTTCCTTTTGGGTTGGGGACCCTCATCTGGTGAAGACTCTCTTTGTCGTCAAGCCCCATTTTTGGAGAAGATTTCTATTCTCCGTGGCAGCTTTGTCAACAACCTCTTTGACCACTTCACTTGGGAAGAGGTCTTTACCCCAGATGTTGGAAGATATCAACTTCCTTGGTTCGTGCCTCACCGCAGCCGAGGCGAACACAAACTCTCTACAAGGCCTTCTGACTTTGATAAAGTTGTACAGGTCTTTGGTAACTGTTGCCAGGTGAGCCTTGGCAAAGACCATGTACATGTCTGGGGTTGGGGAGACGCTTGCCATCATCTCCAGTCCAGTCTGAAGAGACATTGAGGCGGCAAGTCTTTCCTTCGTTTCCTGCTCCCTATGCAGGTGAAAGTCTGACAACTTAGGGAGGTCTTCTCCGAACTGACGTCCAGCAATGTCGGCCTCCAACTTCCCGACTGAGAAGGTACTAAAAACGTCCTTCCAGTCAGCATCGTTTGATGGTAGGGCAAGGAAGAATGGCCTACACTCTTCCAGTGTGGGGCAAGGTTTTCCCGCTTCGACTGCCTTTCAGGCCGCCTTAAACCCTTTCTCCATAAAAGGGAAGGCACGGGTAGAAGAAGCAACGAAGGATGGGTGCTTCTTACTCTGAGCCGGCACTTTGGAGCTAGTGAAGGCCCTTTCCTTCAACGTGCTTGTAAACAAGGCCTGAGCTTTGAGGAGGTCAAGGATTATGACCTCTTTCGGCTCTGTCTCCTCTTTCGAAGGAGGTTCCGTCCTCAGACGAACGTAGCAGTCTGGGTAGGCCCCTTTACTGGGCCAGAATTCCACATCTTCAACTGGGACTATGCCCAGCTTGTCGGAGAGGAAGATCTTACCTCCTGACATGGGCATGTGCTCAGCATGCCTCCATGGGTTGACGTCTGAGAAAGAGGGAAGGTCCATAAGGTTGAGCTTCTTTGGAGCTACACGAGAAGCTACGAGTTGGTGCATCTCTGACCGTAGCGCAGCTTCTTTCTCGGCTGACTGCTTCTTCAAATCCTGGAACATAGAAAGGATAGAAGTTAATGTTTGGCTTATGTCAGCCAGTTGAGGGGCAGAGGAGGTCGAGGGGACGGGCTCTGCTAACGGAGCTGATGAAACCGAAACTATTTCGGTTCCTTCGTCGTCGGTCTCAGGAGCTAATACAGACTCTTGCTCCTGGTCTTCGGCAAGAAGACTACATTCAGTGTCTTCCGAAACGACTGACATGTTGTCTTCTAGCTGGATGTCCTTTATGGCATCTGATACATCAGATTCTACCGGAATCTGGACGAGGGGGATCTCTGCGTGAGGTTGCGGGATTACTGCATCCGAAGATGCCCTAGGGAAAAGACAGGCCCTCATCTTTTCGTTAGGAAGGTATGGCCCGGAGGTATTCTTCTGAAAACCCCTGACCCATTTAGGCAGCTTTTTTCTTGCTGCATCCCTTGACTCAGTTGACTTTTGGTCATCAAAAGCCTCAGTAACCAGACTGGAACAAACGTCACATACCTAGGGGTCCCAATACTTCAGAGAACCCGACGTCGCTGCGCAGCGCGCGTGCGTCCTGCATAGTCCATGGCCGCAGAAGTTCTCGCTGCGGACATTACAGAAGTGATTTCCATACTTGGGATGGTCCTCCTGTAAAGAAAGGAAAGGCAGATGAGTATTCGGTGAATTATCTCACAAAATTCATTACTGTATACAATGTTATGTATATATTTAGCTTAGGATAGGTAAGCTAGAAAGGAGGAAGGAAAGACACCTACTTGTGTTTCCTGTTCAGCCAATTGCTATGACCTCCCTCAAAATTGGATTTCAGGGTATTTCTAAAGATAGAAATGTTATTAGAAGATCTTTATCCTTCAGGATATATAGAGGTGTAACTTAACACCGTCTTCTGGAATTCAATATTGGGGATTGAATGTAGTGATCACTGTCAATTAAAGAAAGAACTCACTTTTTTTATATCAAGTGGCCTCACAATAGGCTGCCCATGAAACACAGTGTAGGTTAGAAAATGTATGGGCTACTGTACAAACTATACAGTGGTTTTCTGATTGCAGTATGATCTATATCGCAATTATACTGACCACTGCACAGTCATATACTGTAGTACCTGCCGGCATACGCTCGCATGTTAGTTCCTGGGTTTAAGTTAAAAGGTGTACTGCCTTCTAGTGGTAGTGGGCGGCAGACCGCCGGCTATTGTAGGTCGCCGGCAGACCGCCGGCTATTGTAGGTCTCCGGCAGGCCGCTGACATTCGGCGGTCTCCGTCAGCCGGCGGAGAGAGATATGTCGTCAGACACTCGTTCGACCGGCTGCCGGCAGTCAGCATAGCTACCGGCAGTCAGCATAGCTACCGGCAGGCAGCCTATGGGTCGCTGGCTGCCAGTGGGTCGCTGGCTGCCAGTGGGTCGCCGACCATCGGCCACCCATACCAGCCGGCGACAGTACAATCTGTCAGCGGTCTGCAGTCCAGACGGCTGACGGCAGCCTCATGGCTGCCGGCAGTTGGGACCCAGGATACTAGCGGTAAGAGAGAGAAAGCTTGGATGAGCGGGCGTGTAAAGGCTCAGCCTTACTGCCCTCCATCCGGAATGAGGGTTCATATGGAAGGGGGAAATGCAACATTCAGGCTTCCATCCAACCACAACCCCACCGATCTCTGCCGGCAGGGTTATGGAAGGCAGACCAAGGGAGGACTGAAGAATACTCGACAGGGGGGGGGGGGGGGAGAATCTCCGCTGGCAGCCGGCACAGCCGAGCAGCCGACAGAGAACCCGAGCCAATTCCACAACCTACCGACACTAGGGGTGATTGTAGGATGATGGCCTAGGTATGTGAGGCTAGGCCATCACTAAAGGACAGAGAGGGGAGGGGTGAGGGTCCTGTAGGGTGAGGGAGGAGCCGGCAGGTTCTACCTCACCTAACAAGACTCCGTTCCAGTATTAGAACTATCCCAAGGAGCCAGGGGAATTCAATTCCCTAGCCTAGGGTAAGCCCAATACAGAAAGAGATTGGCAGCACCCTCGCTGCTGTCTCAGATAGTAGGAATAGAGTCTAGTGTCGGAGTCCCCTAAGCAATAGAAGAATTCTATTCTTCAGCTTAGGTTCTGCCGGCACAGGACTGTCTGCTAGGGCACAGGGAGGAGGCATCATATCATATAATGCCTTCAGGTGAGGCCTAGGGAGGTCTAGCCTCTTGTGTCGGTAGCCTAACCTGACCCGGGAATTCAATTCACCTTGCCAGTCGGCAACCGACCACAGACGGAATACTCTGATGTTCTGACCAACACCAAAACCAGAATCTGCGGTTAAGGGAAGGGGCAGAAACACCCTAGCCTAGATTTACTCGAATGAAATTCAAGGCAAAGCTGACTAGGGTTCAGCCTAGGCTAACTCAGAGGGAGAGGAGATTGCTCTTAAATCTCCTAGGGAGATTAGTACCACTTTATAAAAGACTAGGAGGTATCCGTCTCCACTTAAATAATGCGATACAAGAGCAATCGGGGACATGTATGAAAGTATACTAAAGCCCCTAGGCTAGTAGCCTCGAAGTGGTGAGAATCGATTACCTAAATCACCGAAACTCTCTCGTATACTATCTTTGGAAGAGGAAAATTTATGCAGTAATATCTCATATGAATAAAATATTGCCTAAAGCTTCAATAAATTACCACACTAGGAAAACTATATCATGCATGAAAGTAAAGGCTAGACGCCTAGGCTAGGAAGCCTAGCGTAGGTGAGGATCGGTTACCTAAATCGCCGAAACTACGATACTATCGGCATAATATAAAATTTCCTAGCTAAAATGGCTAAATAGCTATATTTATTTAAGCAAAATATACTGGGAAGGTAGTTCTGGCTGACTAAATGACACATGCATAGCGAATGCCAGCGTCCATGACGCCTCCGGTTAGGCAACAGCTATTGTTACGTTAATTAAACCTTGAATCAAGGAAAAAACTGGCAAGAGCTTACATTTATACAAAATAAAGATAATACTCAACTTTCCAGAGGCAGATGAGGCTGGAGAAAGCATCATAGCAGTAAATAATCCAAAAAAAAGCGAGAGAGCACTGGGAAACACCGAGTTAGTATCGCTACGAAAGACAGAATGGTAAGATGGCGCTCGGACGTGACGTCACACTGGTACTCAACAGTAGGAGTAGAGCGATGCCTTAATAACGGCTCTCTTCCAATTCTTGCCACTTTCCCCTCTCGAAGCGTAAACGCTATTAGGGGTGTAGATAGCTATGTGGCATGTCAAGAATACGTCCTCTGATATTATGCGATATCCCTAATGGCGAAAGCCAGGGATAATCGCGCCAGGAGTTAGAATTCTGGATACCTTAAGTAACATTCTCTGGGATATATCACTGTAGTTAAATATAACCTAGGAAGCTACTATGAAGAAACTTCCATCAGGACGACATGGCCTGAGCCCAAAAACAATGGATATAATGGACACTGATATTGTTCCGACAATATATACAAACCGTGAGAATGTTTCTATACCCAGTGAATACTTATGTTTGTTCATACAATATATGCTAACCTTGAGGCCCCTTTTCTACCGTCTAGAATGACTCTTCCCTGTAGGGGGCAGGAAGCAGTAACAGAGTTTATGATTAGTGATAATGACGGATACGGTAACGTCATTTGTCTCAAATGGTCCACATGACCATAGAAATATAGTCCCAAGGTTAAGGCATTGATGAAAATCCACAGATACAGTAATGTTCTGGTAAGCTTCAATCAGGACGACATGGCTTGAGCCCAAAAAACGGATTTTGAGCGAAGTGAAAAATCTATTTTTGGGTGGGATAGCCATATCGTCCTGATGGACCCAACTTCCTTTTCTATAGAAAGGGTCTTCGCAGAATCCCTTCCGAAACTACTATATCTGTAGCACCATGCTCAACGCCACAAGGAATGTCCCCCACCTTGGATATGGTGCCATCTTGATACTCAATAGTAGTATGGGAGGTAGGGTAACCTTGATACGGCTCTCCTTCTAATTTTGCCACTTTACCCCTCGAAGCGTAAACGCCATTCGGGGTGAAGATTGCTATGTGGCGCGTCAAGAATACGTCCCCTGATATTATGCGATATCCTTGAGAGAAATTTTCAGGATATTCGTGCCAGGAGTTAGAATTCTGGAGATCTAAAGGTAAATTCTCTGGGAATATCACTGTAGTACGTATATCCCTTACTAAGCTAGTATTAGGAATCTTCCATCAGGACGACATGGTTATCTCACCCAAAAATAGATTTTTCGCTTCACTCAAGATCTGTTATATATATATATATATATATATATATATATATATATATATATATATATATATATATATATATATATATATATATATATATATATATATATATATATATATGTATGGAAGTATATATTTATATATATATATATGTATATTTCTACCTCATACTTGGGATCGAACGCTGGCCCTTTCTAATGAAAGGCCAGGTCGAAACCAACGATGCCACGAGAGGCCATAAAAGAAATCAGAACCTAACGGCTAATCAGCTGTTCTAGGATTTACCTGGCGAGACATCAGTCTCTTACCAGCGAGTTTTACTCGACTTCCCAGCCCACCACGTGACACAATTGATAGTAATTCATTCAAATTACCCCTAATGAGTTAATATGGATAAATAACAACAAAACATCGTGTTCAAATAGAAATAAATTTCTACCTCGTACTTGGGATCGAACGCTGGCCCCTTCTAAAGAAAGGCCAGGTCGATTCCAACCATGCCACGAGAGGCCATAAAAGAAATCGGAACCTAACGGCTAATCAGCTGTTCTAGGATTTACCTGGCGAGACATCAGTCTCTTACCAGCGAGTTTTACCCGACTTCCCGGCCCACCACGTGACACAATTGATAGTAATTCATTCAAATTACCTCTAATGAGTTAATATGGATAAATATCAACACAACATCGTGTTCAAATAGAAATAAATTTCTACCTCATACTTGGGATTGAACGCTGGCCCCTTCTAATGAAAGGCCAGGTCGAAACCAACCATGCCACGAGAGGCCATAAAAGAAATCGGAACCTAACGGCTAATCAGCTGTTCTAGGATTTACCTGGCGAGACATCAGTCTCTTACCAGCGAGTTTTATCCGACTTCCCGGACCACCACGTGACACAATTGATAGTAATTCATTCAAATTACCCCTAATGAGTTAATATGGATAAATATCAACACAACATCGTGTTCAAATAGAAATAAATTTCTACCTCATACTTGGGATCGAACACTGGCCCCTTCTAAAGAAAGGCCAGGTAAAAACCAACCACGCCACGAGAGGCCATAAAAGAAATCGGAACCTAGTGGCTAATCAGCTGTTCTAGGATTTACCTGGTGAGACATCAGTCTCTTACCAGCGAGTTTTACCCGACTTCCCGGCCCACCACGTGACACAATTGATAGTAATTCATTCAAATTACCCCTAATGAGTTAATATGGATAAATAACAACAAAACATCGTGTTCAAATAGAAATAAATTTCTACCTCATACATGGGATCGAACGCTGGCCCCTTCTAAAGAAAGGCCAGGTCAAAACCAACCACGCCACGAGAGGCCATAAAAGAAATCGGAACCTAGCGGCTAATCAGCTGTTCTAGGATTTACCTGGTGAGACATCAGTCTCTTACCAGCGAGTTTTACCCGACTTCCCGGCCCACCACGTGACACAATTGATAGTAATTCATTCAAATTACCCCTAATGAGTTAATATGGATAAATAACAACAAAACATCGTGTTCAAATAGAAATAAATTTCTACCTCATACTTGGGATCGAACGCTGGCCCCTTCTAATGAAAGGCCAGGTCGAAACCAACCATGCCACGAGAGGCCATAAAAGAAATGGGAACCTAACGGCTAATCAGTGTTCTAGGATTTACCTGGCGAGACATCAGTCTCTTACCAGCGAGTTTTACCCGACTTCCCGGCCCACCACGTGACACAATTGATAGTAATTCATTAAAATTACCCCTAATGAGTTAATATGGATAAATAACAACAAAACATCGTTTTAAAATAGGAATAAATTTCTACCTCATACTTGGGATCGAACGCTGGCCCCTTCTAAAGAAAGGCCAGGTCAAAACCAACCACGCCACGAGAGGCCATAAAAGAAATCGGAACGTAACGGCTAATCAGTGTTCTAGGATTTACCTGGCGAGACATCAGTCTCTTACCAGCGAGTTTTACCCGACTTCCCGGCCCACCACGTGACACAATTGATAGTAATTCATTCAAATTACCCCTAATGAGTTAATATGGATAAATAACAACAAAACATCGTGTTCAAATAGAAATAAATTTCTACCTCATACATGGGATCGAACGCTGGCCCCTTCTAAAGAAAGGCCAGGTCAAAACCAACCACGCCACAAGAGGCCATAAAAGAAATCGGAACCTAGCGGCTAATCAGCTGTTCTAGGATTTACCTGGTGAGACATCAGTCTCTTACCAGCGAGTTTTATCGACTTCCCGGCCCACCACGTGACACAATTGATAATAATTCATTCAAATTACCCCTAATGAGTTAATATGGATAAATAACAACAAAACATCGTGTTCAAATAGAAATAAATTTCTACTTCATACTTGGGATCGAACGCTGGCCCCTTCTAATGAAAGGCCAGGTCGAAACCAACCATGCCACGAGAGGCCATAAAAGAAATCGGAACCTAACGGCTAATCAGTGTTCTAGGATTTACCTGGCGAGACATCAGTCTCTTACCAGCGAGTTTTACCCGACTTCCCGGCCCACCACGTGACACAATTGATAGTAATTCATTCAAATTATCCCTAATAAGTTAATATGGATAAATATCAACACAACAAGGGGCCAGCGTTCGATCCCAAGTATGAGGTGGAAATTTATTTCTATTTGAACGAGATGTTGTGTTGATATTTATCCATATTAACTCATTAGGGGTAATTTGAATGAATTACTATCAATTGTGTCACGTGGTGGCCCGGGAAGTCGGGTAAAACTCGCTGGTAAGAGACTGATGTCTCGCCAGGTAAATCCTAGAACACTGATTAGCCGTTAGGTTTCGATTTCTTTTATGGCCTCTCGTGGCATGGTTGGTTTCGACCTGGCCTTTCATTAGAAGAGGCCAGCGTTCGATCCCAAGTATGAGGTAGAAATTTATTTCTATTTGAACACAATGTTTTGTAGATATTTATCCATATTAACTCATTAGGGGTAATTTGAATGAATTACTATCAATTGTGTCACGTGGTGGGCCGGGAAGTCGGGTAAAACTCGCTGGTAAGATACTGATGTCTCGCTAGGTAAATCTTAGAACAGCTGATTAGCCGTTCGGTTCCGATTTCTTTTATGGCCTCTCGTGGAATGGTTGGTTTCGACCTGGCCTTTCATTAGAAGGGGCCAGCGTTCGATCCCAAGTATGAGGTAGAAATTTATTTCTATTTGAACACGATGTTGTGTTGATATTTATCCATATTAACTCATTAGGGATAATTTGAATGAATTACTATTAATTGTGTCACGTGGTGGGCCGGGGAGTCGGGTAAAACTCGCTGGTAAGAGACTGATGTCTCGCCAGGTAAATCCTAGAACAGCTGATTAGCCGTTAGGTTCCGATTTCTTTTATGGCCTCTCGTGGCATGGTTGGTTTCGACCTGGCCTTTCATTAGAAGGGGCCAGTGTTCGATCCCAAGTATGAGGTAGAAATTTATTTCTATTTGAACACGATGTTGTGTTGATATTTATCCATATTAACTCATTAGGGGTAATTTGAATGAATTACGATCAATTGTGTCACGTGGTGGGCCGGGAAGTCGGGTAAAACTCGCTGGTAAGAGACTGATGTCTAGCCAGGTAAATCCTAGAACAGCTGATTAGCCGTTAGGTTCCGATTTCTTTTATGGCCTCTCGTGGCATGGTTGGTTTCGACCTGGCCTTTCATTAGAAGGGGCCAGCTTTCGATCCCAAGTATGAGGTAGAAATTCATTTCTATTTGAACACGATGTTATGTTGATATTTATCCATATATATATATATATATATATATATATATATATATAAATATATATATAATATATAATATATATTTCTGGGCTCGAACCTGTGCCGCCCAGTGAATAAGCTCCATTTAGCACTTATTCTTAGGTAATTTACTGCTAAATATACCAGAGAAAAAATGTAAAGGAGTGCTAGGTTAACTAGCTCGCTCACCTATTGGTGTCGGTATAAAATTGGGCGTATATTCCAGAGGTCCCGCACTATTTAGATTAATCCACGACAGAGAACCCCAATAGAGGAGAGCCGTTCAACCTCACTCGGTACTACTAACAATGCATCCGCTCAGAACCCAACTCCTTTTAGCACGACGAGTGTAGTAACCCGCATTTTTGTTGTGCTCTCGATTTTGGTTTATTTTCCATTGAATTATGGCTTCTTCGTCGGTTTCCCAGGAGACACCGTCTAAGTTAAGTACCAAGCTGGGTTTTACTGTGTTTTGAGCAACCTAGATCGTTTAATATTTATATTATAGGAGTTTATTCTCTTCGTTCATACCGATCTTGCTTGATTTCACTACAGTTGGTACTCCTGTTTTTGAGAGCTTTTAAGTTTCACTTGCGGTGTTACTATGTGTATTATTTTTATTATCAAATATTATTTGTTATTGTGAATATTCATTATTTAGCGTTTAGAATCCTCGTGGTTCAATTTTTGGGCCGATATCATTTACGTATCGTTATGGTGGCCGACCTTCGTGCTAGGCGGCAATGTTATTTTTAGCCATCAGGTGTGTCTTTTGTGATTTAATTATTATGTTGCATGCCTTGCCCAAAAATTTTCTATGTGTTTATTCATATAATTTTTAACGCTATTACTATTATAATGAATATTTGTGCCATTACTCCGTTTGATCTGTCTGGTTGGGGATCGTCAGTTGGTAGCCCTGCTGCCTCGTATCACGTGATCCTCCCCCACGCTCCCCCTCTAGCTAGGTGGGCGGCTAGGCTTCTCCCCCCTCCACTAAGGGACCGTTGCCTTCCCTCCTTTTAGAGGGGGTAGTTCAGTGTTTATGGACTTTGTCCCCCGGGTGGCCCGGCGGGTTCGTCTCTGTCTAGTCTGGTTGGCCACCGGTCAACAGAGTTGGATCCCGGTGCACCCTATTTTATATTCACTTTTCATTCTGGCTTATGTTATACGAAACCCTCCGGGTTCGATTGGCGGTTCTTAGCTACAGTTCCGCCCCCCCTATTATTTTATAACATTTCCTATGATGATTATATATGACAGATCACTACCCCGGAGTCCCTAAATGAATTGGTATTGGATATACTTTTATTTCCCGGCCCGGGGTCTACCCAGCCCCGGGAAATCAGACACCATGTGTCTTAATTCCTTGTTATTGCATCCTTTTTTATGCTCCCGGCTCGACCGGAATGGATTGCTATACTTTAGTTTCAAGTTAGACTTATGTTTAGGCCCGGGTCCTCGGGTCCCGCCCCTATGTAAGAATATTACAGTTAAGCTCTAACCTTGCGTTAGACCTATGTTAGGCCCGGGTCCTCCGGACCCGCCCCTACCTAAGAATATTACAGTTAAGCTCTATTCTTGTGTTAGACCTATGTTAGGCCCGGGTCCTCCGGACCCGCCCCTACTTAAAGAATAGTACAGTTAAGCTCTAATCTTGTGTTAGACCTATGTTAGGCCCGGGTCCTCCGGACCCGCCCCTACTTAAGAGAATTACAGTTTCTCATATACTATTCTTTTTATAGATGGTGCATTGTCTGACGCCGGCCTGTGCAGCTGTTCTGCACCAGCCTTGTGGCCACTCCGTCTGCCGATCTCACGCCCCTTGTGGGGTTCAACTGGAAGACGTTGTGGTATGGCACCCGGATAACTGTGTGATTTGCTTCGACCTCATCACTACCCTTGGATCTGACTCGGTGAGTCCCGTTGGCTATATTGCCTTCTTATTTATTTTACTATTAGTAAGATATCTATGGTCTTGAAGGACCATTGGGAGTCTCCCTTTTATAATTCCCACTATTATTTCAGGCATCCCCGGAGCAAAAGTCTGCGGCTCGGGCCACACTGAAGGTGTGGGTTGGTGGGTTTGCCCGGAATGTGAAGTCTAAGCGGCCGTACGTCCTATCTGAGGACTACTGCACCATGGTTTACCCCAACGCCAAGTCTTCAGCTGCTGTGGCTAGGCATGTGGCAGCTCCCATCATTGCCCACATTGATGCCACTATAACGGGTCTCATCGACCCAGAGCAAGATCCATCGGACGCCCCCGGAGGTCTGGAGGACAATGTTGCCTCCATGAACCTGGACGTCGAACCAATGTTACTAGACGAGCCGGATACAGGTAGGGTGGTAAGTGAGGCAGGTGTGTCCGGCGCTGAGATTCCTATCCTCAGCCCCGCTCTTTCTTTTTCTTCTGATCGCTCTTCTTTTCTTGGATTTTCTGGGGACCGTGATTCGTCTCAACGATCATACCCGGTTCCCCCTAAGGATAAGTCTACTTCAAGAACCTTACCCAAAGCTCGCAAGCCTCACAAGACTTCTCATGGCTCTAAACATTGTACGAACCCGTCTTCAAAGACCTCTGGTTCCTCCTCTAAGTCTCACGACCCGGGAGTTCCTTCCGCCCCTCCTGCTGCTAGCCCGGGCCTTTCCGAATCAGCCATGCTTCGCATTGTGTCGGAGATGCAGGCAAAGTTAGTTTCGGAGATGCAGTCGAGGATGGACACGATGTTCTCTAACTTCGGTCAGAGAATTGGGGCTTTAGAGCAAGGAGCTCCGGAGAGAGTCCAAAGCTCTCTCATCCCGGATGCCTCTAAGCTCCCGCCATTTGCCAAGAACAACCCCTGGCGTATGGCTCTTCATTCCCCGTTCTCAGACGGAATGTTGACTCCGGAGGGCCTTGGCACTCGTCCTCTAGAGGACTTTGAATTCTTTCCTCCTGGTCTGGCATTTCCATTTCATGGTTACGCCAGGCTTACCGAGGAAGCTTTAGTTCGTTTAGACAAGGTCCCCAAAGAGACGGTCATCTTCCCGAAGGAGCAAGCCCAATCTGTTTGGGCCAGATTTTTGAACGACATCGGCTGCACTAACACCATGCTGACGCCTTATAAAAGCTCCTTTACGATGTTCTTAATGGACAAGAACACCTTGACTCCATACGTCAATAAGGTGGCAGAGCTTGCCTTTCAATATGCTCTGGAGGAGAAGCCCTTGCCTCCCATCCGAGAGGTGGATCCAATCTCCCTCCTTCTTCCCTCAGGTATTGAGTGTTGGGACAACGTCCATACCACCTTTACCTCCGGCAAGCTTGCAGCAGACTGTGCCTCAGTTCTGTTTAGTGAGAAGCTTCCCCGTCTCCCGGAATCCCTCATTAAACAGGAATATGATTCCCGCCTACGTGTGGGCCGTACTCTAAACCTGGCCACATCCACGGAGTCGATAGCCTTGACTTACGATACGGAGAGTATTTTTAAGTCTCTCAACAAGGCTACGTTACAGTCTTTATATTATGACTTGTATGACTTCGCTACTGCTAAACGCAGATGTCGCAAGCATGTCCTAGCTGAGGCGACGATTAGGCATGAACCTAATAAACTCATCCGGTCCTCCTGTTGGGGTTCAAATCTCTTCCCCGAGGATCTCGTAGAGGAAGTCTTGGCGGAGGCCACTAGGGTTAATCAGAGCCTTAAAGCCCGTTGGGGTTTGACCCCTAAACGCAAGTATGACCCCGCAAATTATCAAGCCCGTGGTAGGAAGAAGCTTAGACCATATACCTCCACCCAGTTCAGGCAACAGCAGAGTGCCTCATCCAACTTCCGGCTGCCTCTTCCTCCATCCTCTGTTGTCCCTGCACAGCCTTCCACCTCTCAGGCTCCTTCGGATGACTATGTCACCGTTCTGCTACCTAAGAGCCAGTTTTCTGGTGCCTCCGCCACTTCCCCTGCCTTTAACCAGTCTTACGAGGCTCATAGCTCTTCCCAGAGTTATGGTAGAGGTAGAGGCTACCACCGTGGCTCTAACCAGAACAAAGGCAGGGGAAGAGCCTTTCGCAGAGGAAAGAACTTCCGAGGCGGACGTGGAGGCAACTCCTCAAACCAATACTGAGGTGCAGCAGGTAGGGGGGAGGCTCTATGCCTTCCGCAACAAATGGAGGTTCAGTCCCTGGGCGTTCAGTATCATCTCCAAGGGACTGGGGTGGAGTTGGATTCAAGGACCTCCTCCTCCGAACAAATTTCGTCAACATTCCACTCCGGACCTGGTCGAATTTGTCCAGGATCTTTTACAAAAGAACGCCATTCAAGAAACGAAACATCTGAAGTTTCAAGGTCGGCTGTTCAGTGTCCCGAAGAAGGATTCAGACAAGAGAAGAGTGATTCTAGATCTATCCCTTCTCAACTTGTCCATTCAATGCGACAAGTTTCGAATGCTTACTGTCTCGCAGGTGCGGACCTTACTTCCCCGTGGGGCCGTCACCACCTCTATCGATCTTACAGACGCCTACTATCACGTCCCGATAGCGAGACACTTCCGTCCGTACCTAGGCTTTCGCTTAGGGGACAAAAGTTACTCCTTCAAGGTGATGCCTTTCGGGCTCAACATCGCCCCAAGGATCTTCACAAAGTTAGCAGAAGTCGCTGTTCAGGAACTCAGGAATCAAGGGATTCAAGTAGTAGCCTATCTGGACGACTGGCTCATTTGGTCAGACACCTCCCAAAATTGCCTAAAAGCCACTCACAAAGTCATCCATTATCTTCAATCTCTAGGCTTCCAGATCAACTTCAAGAAGTCCCGTCTTCTTCCAAAATCGAAGTTCCAATGGCTCGGCCTGCAATGGGATCTTATATCTCATACTCTGTGTCTTCCCAGACCCAAGAGGTTAGAGATTGCAAGGAACACCAAACGCTTTCTCAAAGACAAAGTGAGTTCCAGACGACTCCAAGAGAGGATTCTGGGGTCCCTTCAGTTTGCCTCAGTGACGGATCTTCTTCTGAAGGCAAAATTGAAAGATATCAATCGTGTCTGGCGTTCGAGGGTGAACCGGAAGCTCCGGGACAGGAAAGTCCGCCTTCCTCCCATTCTACGGGAAAGACTTCTTCCTTGGACAAGAGCAAACAGTCTGTCAAAGTCAGTTCCCCTTCGATTTCCGCCTCCGGAATTAATCATTCACACAGACGCATCCTTATCAGGTTGGGGCGGCTATTCTCAGCTCAAGAAAGTTCAAGGTCTTTGGACTCCCTTGTTCCGCCATTTTCACATCAATGTGCTAGATGCCATGGCAGTTCTTCTAACCCTGAAACGTCTCGCTCTTCCCAAGAAACAACACCTTCGTCTGGTCCTCGACAGCGAAGTGGTGGTCCGCTGCCTCAACAGAGGCGGGTCAAAGTCAGGGCCTCTGAACCATGTTCTAGTAGCCATATTCTCCCTAGCAGCCTCGAACCGTTGGCATCTTTCAGCTGTCCACCTGGCGGGAGTCCGGAATGTAGTGGCAGACGCCCTGTCCCGGACCTCCCCTCTAGAATCGGAATGGTCACTCGATCTAAAGTCATTTCGGTGGATTCTCTCTCAGGTTCCCGGTCTCCAAGTGGACCTCTTTGCCACGGAATCCAACCACAAATTGAGAGTATATGTGGCTCCCAATCTAGACCCTCAGGCTTACGCCACAGACGCCATGTCACAGAATTGGGACAACTGGGAAAAGATTTATCTCTTTCCCCCGGTGAATCTTTTGCTGAAAGTTCTAGACAAACTGAGATCCTTCAAGGGACAAGTAGCCTTGGTCGCACCCAACTGGCCCAAGAGCAACTGGTATCCTCTCCTGCGGGAGTTGAGACTATACCCTCACCCGATACCCAATCCGGTTCTGTCTCAGATAGTACAAACACGCGTTGTGTACGCTTTCTCAAACATTCAGAGCGCCCTAACTTTATGGACTTTATGAAGTTTGCGGCTATGCATGGTGCCAATATTGATCCTCAAAACACCTTGTTCCTAGAATCAGATAAACGGGATTCCACCATCCGCCAGTATGACTCTGCAGTTAAAAAGTTGGCAAAATTTTTAATAGACTCAGACGTGAACTGTATGAACTTGAACCTTACAGTCACTTTCTTTAGATCTTTATTAGAATCAGGTCTGGCAGCCAATACTATCACCACTATTAAATCGGCTCTGAAAAAGATCTTCCTAGTGGGTTTTAACATAGACTTAACCGACTCTTTGTTAGCTTCAATTCCGAAAGCTTGTGCCAGACTGAAACCGGTTACTCGTCCTACCCCGGTGACCTGGTTCCTTAATGACGTACTCAAATTGGCTTCTGATACCATTAACAGTTCTTGTGATTACATGCCCCTTCTCAGGAAAACACTTTTCCTGGTGAGCTTGGCTTCCGGGGCAAGAATTTCTGAATTGGCAGCCTTGTCGAGAGACCCGGGTCATATTGACTTTCTGCCTTCAGGAGAGGTCCTTCTTTCTCCTAACAAATTCTTTTTGGCTAAGAATGAAGACCCTCAAAACAGATGGACCTCCTGGAAAATTGTTCCCCTCACGCAAGATCCGTCTCTGTGCCCTGTCACTACTCTTAGGTCTTATTTATCCCGGACCTCCTCTAACTCCTCGGGGCCTCTATTCGTTAGAGAACAAGGCGGTACCATTACTATTAAAGGGATCAGGCAACAAATTTTGTATTTTATTAAACAAGCTAACCCTGAATCTTTTCCTCTTGCACATGATATCAGGGCGGTTGCCACCTCGGTGAACTTCTTTCACCACATGAATTTTACAGACCTTTCCAGGTATACAGGGTGGAAATCACCGTCAGTGTTCAAGAAACACTACCTTAAACATTTGGAAGCCCTAAAATTTTCTACAGTAGCCGCAGGGAGCGTAGTTACTCCCAAGTAACTCACAGGTTAATGCCTTGACTCTTTATCTCTCCCTCTTACCTGCCTCATTTATACCCTATTGTATTCGTTGGTCTCGCACCTGAATACTGTTATTATATTTGTAAATTTTATGCTCCTGAGTATCTGTATATATTATCACTCACGGCATTATTATACCTACCTTATTGGATTTATGTTCATATTTAAGATACCCTTATAATTGTTTTTTGGTACTCATCTCTGATTAAAGCATCCTGTATTTCCCTTACGCTTATGTTTTTTCCTTTATTTTGCAAGTTTGGTGACATTTTTCTCTTGTATAGATTCACTGGGCGGCACAGGTTCGAGCCCAGAAAAGGGATTTTGACGTAGGAAAAATCTATTTCTGGGCGAAGGACCTGTGCCGCCCAGTGAACCCTCCCAGCTCCTCTCCCTTGGAGTCCCCAAACTTTGGGTGCTAAGGAGTTGGGTTCTGAGCGGATGCATTGTTAGTAGTACCGAGTGAGGTTGAACAGCTCTCCTCTATTGGGGTTCTCTGTCGTGGATTAATCTAAATAGTGCGGGACCTCTGGAATATACGCCCAATTTTATACCGACACCAATAGGTGAGCGAGCTAGTTAACCTAGCACTCCTTTACATTTTTTCTCTGGTATATTTAGCAGTAAATTACCTAAGAATAAGTGCTAAATGGAGCTTATTCACTGGGCAGCACAGGTCCTTCGCCCAGAAATAGATTTTTCCTACGTCAAAATCCCTTATATATATATATATATATATATATATATATATATATATATATATATATATATATATATATATATATATATATATATATATGTACAGTGAACCCTCATTTATCGCGGTAGATAGGTTCCAGACGCGGGCGCGATAGGTGAAAATCCGCGAAGTAGTGACATCATATTTACCTATTTATTTAACATGTATATTCGGACTTTTAAAACCTTCCCTTGTACGTAGTACTGTTAACAAACCACCCTTTAATGTACAGAACACTTAATGCATGTACTACAGCACCCTAAACTAAAACAGGCACAAATATTAAAGGCGATTTTATATCATGCGTTTCCTAAACACCTAAAAAGCACGATAAAAAATGGCAACCAATGTTTTGTTTACGTTCATCTCTGATCATAATGAAGAAACAAACTCATTTAGTGTACACATATATGTATAGGTTAGTTTTTGCATCGATTATATTGATTATACAGTACTGTATGTTGATTTTTTTATTACCAATGTTTTAGTTTACGTATTTTTCTTAGGACTTCCAAATGAAATCTTTTTCTTTATGACGCCGCCTGAAACGACGGCGTGTACGCTCAGTAAACAACCACGCTCAGAACAAACAAGGCATTTAACGCGCATGATGATAGTGATAAATAATGATACAGTACATACAGTATTTACAGTAAAAGCATTTACAAAATATGTTACCTTACAAATATAAATTATACAGTACTTGTACGTAGCAAAGCAGGAAAACAATTTACGAGAGAGAGAGAGAGAGAGAGAGAGAGAGAGAGAGAGAGAGAGAGAGAGAGAGAGAGAGAGAGAGATAGAGAGAGAGAGAGAGAGAGATTGTTTTACGTACGTAAATGTAAATTTTAAACAAAAAAAATATGATAGGTTACAACATGTAGACTTTTAAAACCTTCCTTTAACTTAATGCATACAGTACGTACATTACTAAACTATAAAACAGGCAGTAAGAATATTAAAGTAAAAAATAAAGATTGTTACTGTACTCACCACGAAAGAAGTTGAAGAAAAACTTGAATGGTGATGGCGATGAATTTGCTGCACAGTAGAAATGATGATGATGAAGCTGATGATGTGTTCTACTGTGCAGTCAATGATAGTATTTTACGTCTCTTCAGACGGAGGTGTCTTTTCCTGGGACACCTCTTCAACTTCTTCCTGGGAAACTTCTTCAATTTCTTCCGAAGGCGAACTAGCAGGAGGAACTGGCTCTTTTTTGCGAGGCTGGAAGTTGTTGCCGCTGCTTCTTTTTTCGATCCAAGAGCATCCTGTAGGGAGTCATGATGTCATCGACCTTGTTGGAGAATTGCATCGAGCGAACCATATCCTCGTCCCACTCTTGTAACATTTCTTTCGCCTCCTTGATATGGTTGCAGAACTTGGCAAGCCGTTCTAATGTTAAGCCCGTTTCTTCGACATTTTCTTGGGTCTCTTCCTGGGTATCACTCTCTTCCTCACTTGCCGATTTCGTCAGGTCTTCGAGGTCTGCGTCAGTTAGGGGCTGGGAATGGCAGTCCAACAACTCGTCGACGTCTTCAGTCGTCATGTCGCCAAACCCGTCACCTCCAATTATGGCAGCCAACTGCACAGATTTCCGTATTGCAGAGTGTTGGATTTCCGACGGAGTAAATCCCTTGTCGTCGTAAACAATATCGGGCCACAGCTTCTTCCAGCTCGCATTCACGGTTGCAGGTTTCATCTCTTGAAGTGCCTTCTGAATATTCTGCAGGCACGTGGCTATGGTGTACTGCCGCCAGTACGCCTTCAAGTTGAAATCTTCATCCTCGTCATCTTGGGCAGCATCCACACACGCAACGAGGTCCGCCAAGGTATTCTTCGTGTAGAGGGCCTTGAACGCCCTGATAACCCCCTGGTCCATCGGTTGAATTAATGACGTGGTGTTGGGTGGCAGGAACTCAACCTGAACGCCCTCACGCGACAGGTCAGTTGCGTGTCCACCAGCGTTATCCATAAGGAGAAGGATCTTGAATGGCAAGCCCTTCTCTAAGAGATATTCATGGACTTGCGGGATGAAACACTGGTGGAACCAGCTGGAGGTCAGCATCTTCGTAATCCATGCTTTTTGATTATGCATCCAGTACACGGGAAGGAGATTCTTATTTTTATTTTTCAAAGCGCGAGGATTTTTCGACTTATAAATAAGCCCCAGCTTTAACAAAAATCCAGCAGCATTGCCACACATCACGAGGGTAACGCGATCCTTGAATGCCTTAAAGCCAGAGGCTTTGGCTTCCTCTTTGAACAGGAAAGTTCGCGACGGCATTCTCTTCCAAAACAAGCCAGTCTCATCCATATTAAAGACTTGTTCCGGCTTGTATCCACCTTCGGCGATAATATTCTTGAACGTCTGGTTCACGTAAGTTTCAGCAGCGGCAGTGTCAGCGGAAGCAGACTCCCCATGCAGGGAAACGCTTTTCAGGGCGAAGCGTTTCTGAAACTTCGCGAACCATCCTTTGCTTGCGGAAAAACGTTTCTGAGGCTGGGAATCAGTGGATGTCCCTGGTTGAGGATCATCTGCATCATCATCATCTTCAGCATGGTTGCCGTCGTCGTCTTTAGGTTCCTTTGCAGCAAAATTCTCATATAAACTCAAAGCCTTTGTTTGGATGGTGTTCGTATCCAAGGCTATGTTCTTCTTCCGGCAGTCGGCAATCCACACAGCTAAAGCACCTTCCATGCGTACGATCGTTTTATTACGCGTTGTAACGACTCGCTTCGCTGATCTGCTAAAGGTGATTGCAGCCGTCTTTCTAATGTTCGCCTCGTCCTTTTTGATATAGCGAACGGTGGATTCGTTGATGCCAAAATGGCGGCCGGCGGCCGCGTAACTTCTACCATCTTTTAACATGTCGAGAAGCGTAACCTTCTCAGCTATCGTCATCATCCTTCGGTGGCGTTTAGGCTCACTACCAGCCTTACTAGAAGCAGAACGCTTGGGAGGCATTGTACAGTAGGATTTAACAGAAAGTTCAACAAAAAGTTCAACTTAAAACAGTCGCACACAGCACAGATTAAACTTCACAAACTTAAGAACGTCTACTCAGCGATACGCGGAAAGAGAAAGTGAACGATCCAGCCCCGCGAGAACTTTGATGCTGCGGGTAGAAGATGCGGGCAAAACACCAATCACAGGCTAGATAACAAAACTTGAGTTCTGATTCGTCATCTATCAGCGCTTGAACCAATCACAACCCGTCTTACAGTACTATGATGCGTTGGTTACTCATAGAAGATGCCCCGCGCATACTGAACGTACGTAGATTAAGTACAATACCGTAATAATAATAAATAATGATAATAATACTGTACAGTAATAATAATAATAATAATGATAATAATAATAACAATAATAATTTTATTAACAACAACAATAATAATAATAATAATAACAATAATAATAAAAATTTACGTACGCTATTTTACGCCTCTCTCTCTCTCTCTCTCTCTCTCTCTCTCTCTCTCTCTCTCTCTCTCTCTCTCTCTCTCTCTCTCTCTCTCTCTCTCTCTCTCGTACGCTTATTCGAAATGTGATTTTTGCAACAAAGAATATTATTGGATGCAGTACTGTACTACGTACGTATACATACAAAAGATTCATGGAAAAGAAGCACATCCATTACAGTACACACCATTCTAATATGGTATGACTGCATCTGATTTGCGTTTCATGTTCGATTTAATTTTACTACGTACTGAATTATCGTATGATCACATTCTCTTTTCGTGTTTTATTTCTTTCTGTGCTGAATTATATATCATATGTAATGCAATGAACAATCAGTAAGAGCAGATATTACTAATTACAGTATTAATGGAATTACAGGTAACAAAATATCGTATTTGGTTGTCTTCAGATTTCGCGGTATTTTCGAATTTTCCGGAAAATCCGCGATATGCATATATATATGGGTTATGGGAAAACCCCGCGAAGTGGTGAATCCGCGATTGTCGAACTGCGAAGTAGCGAGGGTTCACTGTATGTATATATATATATATATATATATATATATATATATATATATATATATAGCATATATATAACATATATAAATATATAACATATATATATATATATATATATATATATATAACATATATATATTATATATATAACATGTATATATATATATATATATATATATATATATATATATATATATATATATATATATATAACGGATTTTGAGTGAAGCGAAAAATCTATTTTTGGGTGAGATGGCCATGTCGTCTTGATGGAAGTTCCTTAAAGTAGCTTCCTAAGGGATATATGTACTACAGTGATATTCCCAGAGAATTTTACCTTTAGGTATCCAGAATTCTAACTCCTGGCGTGAATATCCTTAAAATTTCTACTAAGAATACAGTGATCCCTCGCTACTTCGCGGTTCGACCATCGCGGATTCACCACTTCGCGGATTTTTTTCATAACGCATGTATATACATATATCGCGGATTTTCCGAAAATTTTGAAAATACCGCGATGTGACCGATGGTGCGAGATTGGCGAAAGTAAGGAAAATTGAATCATGATTGATTTTCAATATAAATGAAACTTTGAGGAGCAACAAAGATATCATTTGTTAGAGAGATAGAGAGGGGTAAGGAATGGGAGGTAGTGAAAAGTAGCCCACAGAGAGAGAGAGAGAGAGAGAGAGAGAGAGAGAGAGAGAGAGAGAGAGAGAGAGAGAGAGAGAGAGAGAGAGAGAGAGAGAGTGTGTGTGTGTTGTTTTAAATGTAATAAACAAAAAAATTTGATAGGTTATAACACATTGGTGCTTATGTAATATCAACTGTATACTGTAGACAGTTTGAGTAAGTTAAGATATGGTATAAACGATACTTTGTTAGTGTATTCGTACACTCTCAAGAGCGGCAGCTAGACGTCAGCTGATCTAATCACAGCCAAAAGTAAAACAAAAAGAAGTCAACAATACTCGATTTTTAAAACACACCCGAAATTTAAAAACAAAAGTACACGCTTTCTTAATGTGCAATTAACTATTTAAAGAGTAGCAATTTTCTAGAATAAAATGATGTTTCCCAAAAAAATAGTGGTTTGCTGATGAAATCGGATGCCGTATTTTTAGCAACGACTGAAATGGATGTAAACTCGGCATAATTTTTTCGTTTCGTATTTAATTGACACTAAGAGAACTAATTCTAGTTTCTTCATCTATATGTAAGTATTGTATAACACGAAGAGAGAGAGAGAGAGAGAGAGAGAGAGAGAGAGAGAGAGAGAGAGAGAGAGAGAGAGAGAGAGAGATGAATCAGCTGTTGTAATCGAATGCCGTGTTTTTGTTTCGTGAGAATTTCATCGCCACGACTATAACAACAACATACTGTACTGAACTTTACAGTATTATACAGACTACTGTAATATGATAAAGTAAAATATTTGTAATAACCTATTTTATATGAAATGGGGCTATTTTTTTGTTTAAAATTTACATTTACGTACGTAAAACCACTCTCTCTCTCTCTCTCTCTCTCTCTCTCTCTCTCTCTCTCTCTCTCTCTCTCTCTCTCTCTCTCTCTCTCTCGTAAATTGTTTTCCTGCTTTGCTACGTATGTATGATTTCATATAGATACGGTAAATAATATTTGCAATAACATATTTTCTAAAAGCTTTTACTGTAATATTATTATTTATCACTTTCATCATGTGCGTTAAATGCCTTCGTTTGTTTACTGAGCGTGGTTGTTTACTGAGCGTACTTTATGACGCCGTCGTTTCAGGCGGCGTCATAAAGAAAAACATTTCATTTGGAAGTCCTAAGAAAAATTATTTCAGGCGGCGTCATAAAGAAAAACATTTCATTTGGAAGTCCTAAGAAAAATTAAGTAAAACATTGGTAATAACAAAATCAACATACTGTACTGAATAATCAATATAATCGATGCAAAAACTAACCTATACACAGATGTGTAAATGCGTTTGTTTCTTCATTATGATCAGAGATAAACGTAAACAAAACATTGGTTGCCATTTTTTATCGTGCTTTTTGCCGTGTTTAGGAAACGCATGATATAAAATCGCCTTTAATATTTGTGCCTGTTTTAGTTTAGGGTACTGTAGTACATGCATTAAGTGTTCTGTACATTAAAGGGTAGTTTGTTAACAGTACTACGTGCAAGGGAAGGTTTTAAAAGTCTGAATATACATGTTAAATAAATACGTAAATATGGTGTCACTACTTCGCGGATTTTCACCTATCGCGGTCGGGTTTGGAACCTATCTACCGTGATAAACGAGGGCTCACTGTATCACATAATATCAGAGGACGTATTCTTGACATGCCACATAGCAATCTGCACCGCTAAGAGCGTTTTACGCTTCGAGGAGGTGTGGCAAAATAAGAGGGAGTCGTCCAAAGGCTATCCCCGTTCTCGTATTACTATTGAGAATACAACAGCGCCATTCCCACAATGGCGGACATTCCTTGTAGCATTGAGCATGGTGTTACAGATACAGTACCACGGGAGGGATACTGTGAAGATCTTCTCTTTTTAGAAGAGATGGGTGGGTCCATCAGGACGACATGGCCATCTCACCCAAAAATAGATTTTTCGCTTCGCTCAAAATCCATTTTTTGGGCTCAAGCATTGTCGTCCTGATGGAAGCATACCAGAGCATTAGTGTATCTGTGGATTTTCATCAGTGCCTTAACCTTATAGAAACCTTTTCTATGGTCATGGGGACCGCATGAGACGAATGACGTTACCATTATTCGTCATCATCACTAATCATAAACAATGTTAGTGCTTCCTGCCTCCTACAGGGAAGAGTCATTCTAGACAGTAGAAAAGGGATCTCGAGGTTAACACACATAGTATGACCAAACACAAGTACACACTGAATATACTAATAGTCTCATAGCTGTATATTTTGCTAAAATAACATCAGTGTCTCTTATATCTATTATTTGATGCATACAAATATATGAGGGATACTTACTTTGGTAAGTTGAAGAACTCTGGCATGTATACATACAATTGCTCTGGCATGTATACCTACAATTGTCTGGCAAAAGTGGACGCACTACATTCTAATAGACATTTATTCCTAATAAATGACTAAAAGAGATGTTTAGTAAAACGAATGTAGTATGACAATGGGATTATACCTGTAACGAGTACAGAGACTATATTTCTTTCTTGAAGGAAGAAATGATGAGTGCCACTCTCAGACTGAAGAAAAATTATAAAACAATTTCTCTTCATAATTCCTGTACTGGTTACTTCTATCTGCACTGTGTACTTCGTACACCGGCACTAGTGCTATCTGTATAATTCCACACCTGGGATTTTGAACAGAATTAGTGTTACCATGGCAACACTTAATCAAAAGAAGTCACACCTAAGAAAGATGACCTCTTCTCCCTTTAATTGACAGTCCCAGTCAATTAGTTGTTCATCGTAGAATTAGACGGCAGGTTAAATATTCTACCTGGCGTCACCACATATTGCTTCAGATCGTGAACTTGTCTAGCATAGTGTTTGTAGAACACTGGATGATTCTCATCCATTACATGTGCGAGGACATGTGAGGTCCCAAACCATTAACTGTTTACCACAGTAATTAGGGGGCAGCTTTTAATACACTACCTGCCGCCACTATGAAGTGCATGTTTCAGTTCATGCACTTGTTTTGCATAGTGTTTGTAAAACACTCTGGATGATTTCCATCCAGTGTATGAATGAAGGCGCTCAAAGTCCATATACTGAAAGAAGTTCAGTGATGAAGCAATCTTTCTCGGATCATGACCTGCGGGAGTACTGTCCGGATCCGCTCTACGAATAAAGTAGGTGAGCTTCGCCCTCAGTTGTTTTAGGGATAAATTTGATCCAGAAGTTTCTCTAAGGAGCTGTCCTCCATTGAAGTCTGAAGTTCTACGAAGATAGACCTTTAGACACTCTACAGGACATAGAGAGACATCTTCCTTCAGAGGGCAGATTCTCCAGGGACGTGGGGTAGCTCGTTTTTAGCGAGAAAGGATGGATCAGGAAAGAGATTCAGCTCTCCCACTTCCGTGAACTGAATGTGACCCTCATCTCTGGATAGGGCCACTATTTCACTAACTCTAGCCCTAGAGGCTATAGCAAACAGAAAAATAACCTTTTGGGTTAGATCCTTAAGAGAACAATCTTCATTGTTCACAGATGAGGCATAATGTAAGACCTTGTCCAAAGACCAAGAGATGGGCTTTGGTGGTACTGCGGGCCTAAGCCTAGCACATGCCTTCGGAATCTTATTAAAGATTTCACTCGCTAGATCCACTTGAAAGGCATATAGGAGAGGCCTAGTCAAGGCTGACTTGCAAGTATTTATCGTATTGGCCGCCAGACCTTGGCTATGAAGGTGGACAAAGAAGGACAGACAGAAGTTCATTGAAATTTCTTTCGGTCCTTTTGCTTTGACAAACGCAACCCACTTTTTCCAGGAAGACTCATATTGTCTTCTAGTTGACTTGGCCTTGTATTCTTCTAAGAATTCTATATTGCCTTCTGAGACCCCAAACCTTTTTCTAACCGCTAGAGCAAGAAAATCATGAAATGAAGGGTTTGGGTTCTCTGTGATAAAACGAAG
This sequence comes from Palaemon carinicauda, assembly GCF_036898095.1. Classification (NCBI taxonomy): domain Eukaryota; kingdom Metazoa; phylum Arthropoda; class Malacostraca; order Decapoda; family Palaemonidae; genus Palaemon; species Palaemon carinicauda. The sequence continues at coordinate 106,351,908 of NC_090729.1, forward strand.
GCAATTAATTTCTGAACCTTCGGAAATATACCTAGGATCAGAGCTAGGACCAGCCTCATCTAGTCTATCAGCCCCAATAGAGGATCCTCGTATGGGGCTATATAGCGAGGTAGTTTCTTGAAGACGCTCGTGATGAAGAGGTCGAATTGCAGTTCCAGGACTTGTTCCCATCTGGGAGGGAATATGTCTGCGTCCATGGACCATTCCAACTCTATCAGCTTGGATCGAAATAGAGTATCAACCGTCACATTGTGGATCAGTTGTAAATGAACTGCTGGTAGGTAACATCCCTTTAAGAGAGGGTTGGGTAACTTCACCAAGACTGTATGAGACGTTCGATTGTGACGTCTTATTATCGTTTCGGTGTCCCAGATCAGTCGTAGGGAGTCTGATCTGTGTGGAGGGGGCTTCCCCACCCATGAAAGGACCAGCAGAGTCTTGGGACTTTCGTGCTTTAATTTTTGTTAGAGAAGCTAGAGGGACCGATCTCAGTCTTTTTTTATCTCTTCAAGCGTTTGATGCATGTTTTCTCCAGGCTCTAAATGCATCTTTCCGGTGTGCTCTTAGCACCAGGTCTGTCATTATTGCGAACTGGGGAAAGTTTAGCGCTTTTCCCTGTTGGCATTTTGGGAATCTGACTGATTACCTGAGTCTCTTGACAGACCTCGCGAGCTCCTTTTATATTCCCAAGGGAAAGGAGAGTTGATGTGACTGAGGGCTTCGATGGTTTTTTAACCATCGAAACCCCTGAGCTGGAGAAAGTCGAGACTTCTAGAAGCTTATCTTGCATCCGTGATGTCCCGGGAACCGGGTCATCTCTTTGAATGCACATTGGCCAGACACTTCGGGTGCTGCCCACCCCAGCCTCTCGATCAGGTATAATAATACCTGAACTATTTCTAGGCTTGACTTTGACGTGACTAAGTTCGTCAATCCTATGAAGATACTTAGGACTGTGAGTCCGACACGTATCTTTCCTAGGATGAATGTTACACTCTGTAACATGAATTCTAGATAGGAGGAAGGGGGGTGGTTGACTGGAAGGTTCCGAAGGACACCTTTCAGGTCTGACAAGACTACGAACACCACTAATTGGAACAAGGTCCATATGTTCAGAAGGATTAACATTCAGAACTTGCTGTTTTTTATGAACTTGTTGAGTGGCGACAAGTTCAGAATGACTCAGAGATTTCTTGAGTCCTTCTCGTGAACACAAAACAGCCTTCCCTGGAACTCGATGAGCTATAGTTTTCTTACCACCTGTATGCTCTATAGCTCTCAGGTATACTCCTCCAGGAGGGTTTTGAACTGTAAGAGAAGGTAAGGAAATGATGGTAGGGACATTTCTGTTTCCCATCAATGGCTCATCTTGAATAGGCTTTGGACCGAAGGATCGAAGGTCCTGCGATCCTGAGGGAATGTTCCTCTTTATGCTTCGAATAGTCAGTAGGCTTAGACTTTTGACCATCTGCCTGTAGCATCGTGGTCACTGGAATAGAGGGATGTTGTTGAGCAGCCCGGATATTTCCAGTATTTTCGATCTTCTTTTTAGGTTGAGGACCCACAACCACGGAAGATTTTCTCTTTGAAGGAATGCCCCATTTTTGGAGAAGACTTATGTTCTCCATGGTGGCGTTCTTAATTACTTCCTTAATGACCTCGTGTGGGAAGAGGTCTTTACCCCAGATGTTGGAAGATATTAGCTTCCTTGTTTCGTGTTTCACTGTTGCAGCAGCGAACACAAACTCTCTACATGCTCTCCTAGCCTTCATAAAGGCGTAAAGATCCTTCACCAAGGTAGCCATATACATTTTGGCTATGACCATGAGCATGTCTGGGGTATTTTCGTAGGTTGAACACAACTCTATGTAGTTTTGTAGAGAAAAGGATGTCGCAAGTCTCTCCTTTGACTCATGTTCATTATAAATTACAAGAGCAACTCAGACAATTTAGGGAGACATACCTTGAATTGTCCACTTGCGACATCCTTGTCTAATTTTCCTACTGAAAATGTCAAATGGACTTCCTTCCAATCCTTTTCCTGTCCGGGAAAAGCTGGTGACAAAGGCTTGCACTCATCGAGTGTGGGACATGGCTTACCCGCCTCTACCGCTTTGGCAACAGAAGTAAATGCCTTCCCCATAAAGGGGAATGAGAGTGAAGTAGGAGCAAGAAAGGATGGGTGTCTGTTATTCAGTGAGAATACCTTCGACTCTGAATAACCCGCCTTTTTAGACTACCTGAAAGGATAGTCTGTGCCTTATCATGGTCGAGAATCATGACCTCCTTTGGTTCCGTTCCTTTTCTTGACTTTGGTTCGTACATCAGTCGAGCCCAACAATTAGGGAAAGCATCAAAGCTTGGCCAAAATTGAATTTTGTCCAAAGGAACAGCACCTATTTTCTCTGAGATGTAGAGATTGCCATTTGAAATCGGCATCTGCTCCGCAAACCTCCAGGGATTGGTTATGGAGCATGTTGGTAGGTCTTGATTCATGGGTCGTTTGACTGACCCCTGGGAAGCGACAAGAGAAGCTTTACGAGGCTCTATCTTGCGTTTTACTTCCTGTTTTTCGTTTTGTTTACGAAAGCTCTCTATCTGATTCTTCACCTGGATACATAATTGTACCACATTATCCAATAGAGGGGTAGAAGCCGAAGATGTCGACATCGATGGCTCTATAGCCGGCATTGGCGGAGGAAATTCCGACACAACATTTTTCTCTTCTACCCTGGGGCACTTCTTGCCCTCAATCCCAAAGGTTTTCTGGCCATCAGGGCATGTAGTTGGCTCCTGAGGCACTACTATTTCCTCACTTGCTTTCGGAAATAGTAGCTTACGCATCCTATCATTAGGTAGGAAAGGTCCCGGAGAGATCTTTTGAAAGCCTCTCACCCAGTTGCATAATTTATATTGAGCTGTATCCCTAGTCTCCGTAGACTTGGGATTTTCAAAACCTTCAGACATTAATGTCCGACATATATTGCAAACCTGTGGGTTCCAATAATGTAGGGATCCGGAAATAATATTGCAGGGGGCATGAAACCTGCAAGTATTATGACCGTAAAAATACTTACTCTTGGCCTTGCAGAGGACTGCAGCACAAGGTATCTGGTGTTCCTCCTGTAAAGAAAGGAAAACCAAATGAGTATACAAGGGATTATCTCCTTGATAATCAACATGCAAATGTCATCTACAATAGAGTAGCTTAGGATAGTAAGCTATAAAGGGATAGTAGGAGATACATACTTGTGTACCCCTGTGAGCAAATGCTGTTACCTCCCCTCAGTATTAACTACATGGAGATTTCTCTGTTGAGTAACTCCAAGTAGAAGGGCTCTTACCCCTAGGGGTAGAGAAGTATCAAATCACTGTCCCAAATTAATGTTAATACTGTGGGGTCAGGATGACTGATTCTCGATCAGAATATAGAAGAAAACTATTCATTCAATATATAAGCGGTACCAGCGGAATGCTCGTACAAGGGTACCCAAGGTATGTCAAAAAATACTACTGAATAATGGTACTGTAGTTTTCTAATTGCAGTAAGTCTATATTGCAATTTACTGGCTACTGTACATCATGTATTGTAGTCTAGTCATTATGCTGCCTTCATAGTAGCATATGACAGTACGGTCCATCTAGCATGAAGCCAGCTGGACTAGGCAAATAAAGACATATATTTGTATATCCCACTCAGCCTATTTTCTGTAGTCTTCCTACTATATTAAAATATAGAGTTTCCTGATCAGGGAGACTGAAGGAGTTAGGAGTGTATTACTCCTGCCTTGAAGTGTTTAATATTGTAGGGTAATCCTAATACTGATTTCTAATCAGGATATTGAAGAAATCATATTCATTCAATATAGGATTGGGCTCAGCAAATGCCTGTGTTGGATATCCAAAATATATTGGAAATAACTACTAGTATAAAATATATAGTAGTTTTCTATCTGCAGTATATTCTATACTGCAGATATACTGGCTACCCGTATAACATATACAGTAGTTCAGCTGGCATGTTGCCAGCATAGCTAGGTCTTGCCGGCATACCCTGCATGCTAGCTAGAGAGAGAGAGAGAGAGATAGCATGGAATAAAGGCTACTCCTTACTGTGAATGTATACAGTAATTAAGGATGTAAAAGTCTAATTTGGCTGCCTTTTTCCAGAAAGAAGGTTCTAATAGAAGGGGAGAATGTACCATTCAGGCTTCCATGCAGCTACAGTACTATTGCCGGCAAGGTACCGCCGATACACTGCCGGCCGGCAAGCCTCCAGCAGTACCAGTACAGTCGGCGTGCTGCCAACTGAGTCAGCACTATCTGTGCTGGCCTGGCCGGCAGTACCCCGGCAACAGAACCTGTAGCAGCAGTCCAAGGGAGGACTGAAGAACCTTGGGGACAGAAGGGACTTCCCACTCACGGCCACCATGGCCGTCGGCAGCCGCCAGCTACCAGCAGCCATCTTGGCTGCCGGCTGAGCCGGCAGTTGCCGACAGCTGTCGGCAGCCACCTTGGCCAGAGAGGGAGTCTGGCTGGCTCTGGCAACGTACCTGGCAATGGTAAGGTTGCAAGATGCCGGCCTAAAGAAAGACAATGGCTCAGCCATCAAAAGTGGACAGAGGGGTAGGGAACAGGGTCCTGTAACGAGTGTGAAAGGAACTGGCAAAATTGTCAGTCCTACCACCTGTTAAAAGAAACTCTGTTTCAGTATCGGCAGAATCCCAGGTGACAGGAGAGACTCAGTTCTCCATCCCAGAGATTGCCGACCCAGTTAAGGGGATGGCGGCACTGCCGCCTCCTCTCAACAAAGGAGAAACAGAGTTCCAGTGCCACGTTATCCTAGGCTAAAGAATATCACTCTTCAGCCTAGAGTACTGTGGCACAGGACTAGTCTTTTAGTCGCAAGGAGAAGATGGTATCCTACCATAACTTCGAGTGCGGCTAGTGAGGGCTAACCTCCATTGCCGGCCACCTAGCCAGTAGGGGAATGATGGTATCCTACAACCCATTCGCCCTGCCGGCAGGTCGCCAACATAAGACTAAATACTCTGAGATTCTGACTAAATCCCAAAACCTTCTGGTATACCACAACCACCGGTTAAGGGAAGAGGCAGGACAAACCCTAAGATAGCCATGTCTGAATAAAATTCAAGGCACGGCTATTAGGGTTGTAGCCTGAGGCTACACTCAAGAGGGAAAGAGATTACCCTTAAATCTCCGAAGAGACGTGTAATGTTTTATAACATTCTAAGAGGTATCAGTCTCCACTGAATGAAAACAATACACGAGGGTAACCGGGGAATGTCTGAACGTATAGTAAAACGTCTAGGTTAGATTACCTAGGCTAGACGAGATCTCGGTTACCTAAATCACCGAAACTCTAACTATACGATCGACAGAGAAAAAGGAAAAAATTATGCACATTATCAAATCTTTACAAGAATAATTGCCTAAATAGCTAAATAATTAAAATAATTAAATAAGGCTATTTAAAACTGGAAGTCGTTCTGCTATCTAAATAACACATGCCTAACGAACGACGGCGCCCATGGCCCCTCCAGTAAATGGCCTAGCTATTAGGCACAATAAAATACTCTAATTTCATTGTGAAACAGGAGCTAAAATATACTCATAGTAAAGACCCGATACTCAACTTTCCAGAGGCGGAAGAAGATGGAGAAAGCAGAATTATAATCCCGTAAAACGATCAAAAAGTTAGATCACCAAGGAATACGACCGAGTGAAATCGCTACAAAAAAAGGAATGTCCGCCATCATGGGAATGGCGCTGTTGTATTCTCAATAGTAATACGAGAACGGGGATAGCCTTTGGACGGCTCCCTTTTATTTTGCCACACCTCCTCGAAGCGTAAAACGCTATTAGGGGTGCAGATTGCTATGTGGCGTGTCAAGAATACGTCCTCTGATATTATGCGATATCCTTAGGAGAAATTTTAAAGATATTCGCGCCAGGAGTTAGAATTCTGGATACCTAAAGGTAAAATTCTCTGGGAATATCACTGTAGTACATATATCCCTTAGGAAGCTACTTTAAGGAACTTCCATCAGGATGACATGGCTTGAGCCCAAATATATATATATATATATATATATATATATATATATATATATATATATATATATCACTGTAGTACATATATCCCTTAGGAAGCTACTTTAAGGAACTTCCATCAGGATGACATGACTTGAGCCCAAAAATATATATATTAGGGATATATATATATATATATATATATATATATATATATATATATATATATATATATATATGTATATATATATATATATATATATATATATATATATATATGTATATATGTATATATACATATATATATATATATATATATATATATATATATATGTATATGTATATATATATATATATATATATATATATATATATATATATATATATATATATATATATCACTTTTGGGGGCAAATCTTTCAGAGGGCAAGTCCCATTGTCCAAACTTGAGGCAAAATGGAGCACCTTGTCAAGAGACCAGGAGATGGGTCTCGGAGGGGGTGCAGGTCTGAGTCTAGTACATGCCTTCGGCAACTTGTTGAAAATGTCACTGGACAGGTCTATTTGGAAGGCATATAATAAGGGTCTTGTCAGGGCCGATTTGCAGGTGGAAATCGTGTTGGCTGCTAGGCCTTGTCCATGAAGGTGAATGAAGAAGGACAAACAGAAATCCATTGATATTTCCTTAGGATTTCTAGCCTTGACAAAGGCCACCCATTTCTTCCAAGATGACTCATATTGCCTTCTGGTAGATTTTGTTTTATATTCCTCTAAGAAGTCTAAGCTTTCCTTTGAGATCCCAAACCTCTTCTTGATGGCTAGGGAGAGAAAATCATGAGATGAAGGTCTTGGGTTTTCTTTGATGACGCGAAGACAGTCGACTTTTGAACCTCTTGGGTTAGAAATGGGTCCGGCAGTGGAATTAGCTTGGGTTGTAACTCCAGGATCAATGGGAACCAGTTGCTCCGGTGCCACTTGGGAGCCACTAAGGCCGCTATTCCTTGAAAGGATCTCAGCTTGGTGAGGAATTTTAGCAGAAGGTTGGATGGAGGGAACAGGTAAATCTTGGTCCATCTGTTCCAATCAAGGGACATGGCGTCCACCGCTTCCGCTCGGGGGTCCTCGTATGGGGCCACGTAACGAGGAAGTTTCTTGTTGTCGCTCGTTGCGAAGAGGTCGATCTCCAGTTCTGGGACTTCTTGGGAGATGAAGGAGAATGAGTCTGCGTCTAGGGACCATTCTGACTCTATCGGGGCTGTTCTGGATAGAGCATCCCCCGTCACATTGCGGAATCCTTGTAGGTGAACTGCTGAAAAGTGCCATCTTTTCTTTTCCACTAGGCGGAAGATGGGCAGCAACACTTGGTTGAGTTGGGGCGATCTTGAGCCCTGACGGTTGAGACATCTGACCACGACGTCGCTGTCCAGGGTCAGTCGGATGTGGACTAAAGGATGTGGGGACAGCCTCTTCAGGGTGAGAAAGACTGCCATGGCCTCCAAGATGTTGATGTGAAACGTCTTGAATAGGGGAGACCATGTTCCTTGAACTTAACGTTGATGGGAGTGACCCCCCCATCCTTCTAGCGATGCGTCCGTATGGATAACGACAGAGGGAGGCGGCAGCTGAAGGGGTACCGACCTTTTCAGGCTTTTTACCTCCGACCACGGCTTGAGGAATGACCGTAGCCGAGTCGGCAGAGGTCTCTTGAGATCTCTTCGAGTGTTCGATGCGTATCTTCTCCAGACTCCCGATGCATCCTTTAACTGTGCTCTTAGCACTGGGTCTGTCACTGAAGCGAACTGAAGGGAGCCGAGCACCCGTTCCTGTTGTCGTCTTGAAATCCGTTTGGATTTGAGGAGTCTCTTGATAGATCTTGCTATTTCCTTTCTCTTCTTTAGAGGAATGGAAAGACGGTGTGACTGAAGATCCCAATGGATGCCTAGCCATTGGAACTTCTGAGCCGGAGAAAGTCGAGACTTTTTGGTGTTGATCTTGAAGCCCAAATGTTCCAAGAACTGGATCACCTTTCTGGAAGCTTGCAGGCATCCTTCCTCTGATGCTGCCCACACCAGCCAATCGTCCAGGTAAACCAACACCTGGACGCCCTGTAAGCGTAGTTGTTGAACGATCGTCTCTGCGAGCTTCGTGAATATCCTTGGGGCTATGTTTAGCCCGAAGGGCATGCCTCTGAAGGCGTACTGTCTTCTTTGAAGCATGAATCCTGGGTAGGAGAAGGTCTGGCGATTCATTGGAATGTGCCAGTAAGCATCCGCCATGTCTATCGAGACTGTGAATGCCTTTCGAGGCAGTAGGGCTCTTATATGCTGAAGAGTCAGCATTTTGAATTTGTCGTTCACTATGAACTTGTTGAGAGGGGACAAGTCCAGAATGACTTTGAGTTTGTCGGAATCCTTCTTGGGAACACAGAATAGTCTTCCTTGGAACCTGATGGACTTTACCCTCTTGATCACCTTCTTGATCAAGAGTTCTTGGAAGTATTCTTCCAAAACGGGGGTGGAGTGTTGGAAGTATTAGTGGAAAGCTGATGGAGGTGTTTCCCAGCTCCACCCTAGTCCATTCTTGATGATGCTGTGAGCCCAGGGATCGAAGGTCCAACGATCCTGGAAGAGGCGGAGTCTTTTTCCTACCGGAAGCATCTCATTGCTTCTGGTTGCCCGAGGGTTTACCACCTCGGCCGCTTGCTCCCTTTCCTCCTCTCCCTCTGGAGGGACGTCGAGGGGAGTCTCTGCCGGTGCCTCTACCTTTTGGACGAAAGGTAGTCGACTGCCTCTCGTAGGCGGGGGTGAAGGCTGGTGACTGAGTCACCAACGGCTGGGGTACCAGTTGGAAGGTTTGTTGGGGCTGAGCCACCAACTGGGGAGCAGCTGTTGCCGGAAGCTGACGTTTACCCTGGCGCTGCTGTGACCTAGGCTTGTTGGATTTCTTCTTCGGTTGGGGCCCATCATCCTGAGAAGACTTCCTTTTGCCAGACATGCCCCACTTTTGGAGAAGGTTCCGGTTTTCCGTGGCAGCCTTGTCAACGATCTCTTTCACGAGGTCAGCAGGAAAGATATCTTTCCCCTAAATATTGGAGGAAATCAGCTTCCTTGGTTCGTGTTTTACAGTTGCATTCGCAAACACGAACTCTCTGCAGGCTCTCCGTGCCTTTACGAAGCTCTAGAAGTCTTTCGTCAAGGTAGCAAGGTGGGTCTTTGCCAAGACCATGTAGACACCTGAGGTCCGCTGTTCCCAGCCATCGTCTCCATGAGCACCTGGAGGGAAAGGGAGGCGGCCAGCCTCTCTTTCGTGTCCTGCTCTCGACGAAGAAGGTATTCGGAGGGCTTAGGGAGGTTCTCACTGAACTGACGTCCAGCAATGTCGGCCTCCAACTTTCCCACGGAGAAAGTTAACTGGATGTCTTTCCAGTTCTTGTCGTCAGGGGGTAGGGCGAGGGAGAGGGGCCTACATTCCTCAAATGTAGGGCAGGGTTTCCCTTCCTCCACCGCCTTGAGAACTGCTAAGAGGGACTTCTCCGCGAAGGGGAAGACCATGGTGTTTGGAGCAAGAAAAGATTGGTGTTTCTTGCTCAGGGCCAGCACCTTGGAGTTGGTGTAGCCCTTGTCCTTCAGACAACCGGCTATCAGAGATTGAGCCTTCGCATGGTCAAACACAATGACCTCCTTCGGCTCGGTTTCCTCCTTGGAAACGGGTTCAGACTTGAGGCGAATGTAACAGTCTGGATACGCCTCAAAGCTAGGCCAAAATTCCACCTCTTCAAGGGGAACAGCACCTAGCTTGTTGTTAACAAAGATCCTGCCACTAGTGATAGTCATGTGCTCGGCATGCCTCCATGGGTTCGTCACAGAGCAGGGTGGAAGCTCCTTCACACTGATCTTCCTCTGGGGTTGCTTTGCCAAACGGAGGATTTATTTCTTGAAGTCCTCATCCTTCCTGCGGAGCCTCTCCTTGAGGACCGCCATCATGGCCTGAAAGTTATCCATGGAATCGTCCGCTCTTGTGGGTATAGGGGTGGATGATGTAGAGGGGATTGGTTCCGAGACGACTACGGAAGCTATAGAGGGTGCCGGGGCGCCTTCGTCTTTGGAGTCAGGAGCCTCTGTAGGTTCCTCTTCTCAACTCTCGGCCATCAGGGTCCTCTCGGTGGTGTCCGACACCTCTGACATCAGTTCAACCTCGTCGAGATGGAAGTCTTGGAGTGCATCCGAAACGTCCGGTTCAACCGTCAGTTAGACACAGGGGATCTCCGGCTTGGGGATGACAGCATCCGCAGATGCTTTGGGAAAGAGCATAGCTCTCATCTTCTCACTAGGAAGATAGGGCCCCGTGGCATTCTTCTGGAAACCACGCACCCACTTGCGTAGTTTCTCCCGAGCAATGTCCCTTGACTCCACAGACTGGGAAGCCTCAAATGCCTCGTTGAGCAGGTCCTTGCAAACTGTGCAAACCTGCGGGTCCCAGTACCTTAGAGATCCCTGAGTGATGGAGCAGCTGGCGTGGGTTCGGCACGCCAGGTGGCCGTAGAAGTCACGGCGCCGAACGCTGCAAAAGGCGCTCTCACACCAGATGTACTCCTCCTGTAAAGAAGAAAGGGGTACATGAGTATTAGGAAGTCTATAATGATGGACTTAAAGTAATACTAGATTAGTCTTAATGTAATTTCAATTACAGTATAAGATTCCTTTTCAAGTGTAAGCTTAGGATAGGTAAGCTGAAAATGAAGCAGGAAAGACACATACTTGTGAATCCCGTCCAGCCAATTGCCGTGGCCTTACACCGCTGCTAACTCTAGGGCTTTCGTTCACGTAAGTCCCAAAGAGGGGGAAGCTATCTGGCAGGGATAGATTAGCAAGGCTAGTACTTCATCCGGGATGTTAGCAGTGGTGGAGGGAGAGGGCTGAGATCATTCAGCCTAGTGAAAAGGGAAATTAGTTATCCGCAATTCGAATAGGTCCCAGCAAGGGACTGCGCATGGATGCACAGAGTATGCTAGAAAATATCTATTGCATAACTATACACAATAGTTTTCTGTCTAGGGTATGTACTATACCACAGATGTACTGGCTACAGTATACAGCCATACAACAGATACTGCCAGCGCACTGCCGGCAGCGTTAGGAAGGATGACAGCCCACTGTTGCAATATGAATTAGGTGTACCAGGCAGCCTGCCGGCGCATCGGAGGCACACCGGGCGCCGGCGGGTCTCCGAATGGGGGTAACCCCTTCCAGCCATCAGTCTATGTGGCGAGGAAAAATGGAGACTACCTCAAGTATGATGGTAGATCTCTGACATGTCGGCGACCGCCGGCAGCCGGCAGGTAACCGGCTGTAGGTACTCCTAATCTGTCATCAATCGTTGAGACTGAGAGGAGACCTCGGCTATGCTGTCGGCTGTTGCCGGCAGAGTTGTGCGACAGTGGGCCGGCACTTGATTGAGAGAGAGAGAAAGCAAGGAGGAAGGGAGAGGGAAGGGCGGCAGCTCACTACCCTAACCTCGCCTTCCTCGAGAAGGAGGGTTTAAATGGAAGGCAGAACATTATGATCCGGCTTCCATCCAGCTGCAACTCAGCCGGAGCTCAGGTTACGTGTGGCAGTCCAAGAGAGGACCGAAGAACACTCTAAGATAGCAGGGAGGTCTCCCACCGGCAGACCGACCTGTGTTAAACTATCCCATAGTTCAACTATGAGCGGGAAGCTAAGCAGCTCGGTCTGTCAGGCGAAAGGACCGGGCCGACCCCACAACCCACCAGCACTCGGTCGAGTTGTAGGATGGTGGACAGTGGTGTGATGGCTAGGCCATCACCAAAGGACAGAGGGGGGGGGGGGGGGGGGAGGGAAGAGGGTCCTGTGAGGGGGGAGGTGGGGTTGGTGTGAGCCTTCCCCAACACCCTAAGGGTATTCTGTTTCAGTACCGGCACCATCCCAGGTATAGGGAGAGTACATTCTCCAGCCTAGGGTCGGTTAGTACAGTAACAGAATGGCATGGTCATGCCGTCCCAAACTATAAAGAAACAGAATCCCCTGGCCTGCCTAACCTAGGCTAGGGGAAGCATATCCCCTAGACCAGAGAAGGCAAGTATAGGACAAGTCGCTAGGCTACAGGGAGGAAGGGTCGTAACCCTACCAGGTGTGGCCTAGGAGGGGAGGGCACAGCCCCCCTCCCTTTGCCGTTCAGCGGAGACCAAAAGGAGAGTTCATTCACCTAATGGGGTAGCTGGGGGCAAACGACTAATACTCTGAGGTTCTGACCTTAATTCAGAGCTCATGTACTATGGCTCTGGACAAGGAAAGAAAATCCTAGCCTAACCTCACTTGAATACGATTCAAGGTAAGGAGGGCTAGGATGTAGCCTAGGCTACCTCAGAGGGAGGAGAGATTACCTTAGGAAAGGTAACCGGGGAGGTGTGAAAGTATACAAAAGCCCCTAAGCCGTTAGGTTAGGGGCAAAGGAATTGACTACCAAGATCATAAAAACCCCTTGTATACTTTCTAGGAGAAAAAACCCATGTGCAATCACTGAATCTTATATGTATAAAAGCCTAATATCTTCATTTAATAAAATAAAACCAGGAATACTTATTATATCATGCATGAAAGTAAACTAAAACGCCTAGGCTAGCGAGCTTAGGCGACTGGGCTTGCATCTCTAGAGTCATAAAATCGGCTACCTACACTCGCCGAAATTAAGGAATACTATCGGCAAAATATAACTAATTCCTAACAATGAAGACTAAATAACTGATACTGATAATTAGTTAACCCTTTTACCCCCAAAGGACGTACTGGTACGTTTCACAAAACTCATCCCTTTACCCCCATGGACTTACCGGTACGTCCTTGCAAAAAAATGCTATAAAATTATTTTTTTTCATATTTTTGATAATTTTTTTAGAAAATTCTGGCATTTTCCAAGAGAATGAGACCAACCTGACCTCTCTATGACAAAAATTAAGGCTGTTAGTGCAATTTAAAAGATATATACTGCAAAATGTGCTGGGGAAAAAATAACCCCTAGGGGGTTAAGGGTTGGAAATTTCCAAAGAGCCTGGGGGTAAAAGGGTTAAGAAACTGGGCCAGTTGTTCTGGCTGACTAAACAAAGCATGCGAGGCGAACAACGGCGTCAGGGACGCCTCCGGTTAGGCAATAGCTACCCCACAAAACACGTTATTTAAAGATAAAAGGGCGTTACTTTACGGCCAGAGCTAATTTATACAACATAAGAATATGGTACTCAACTTTCCAGAGGCAGAAGAAGCTGAAGATTGCGACATGCTGGTAGTAAATAGCGAACAACTGGGAAAAACACCTGGTCATAGACGCTACTAGAGAAGGAATGGAGAACGCGGGCGGTTATGACGTCAGCCAAGATGGTGGCGTTTGTGACGTCATCCGAGTACCGTAACAGTAACGGAGGAGGAGAACTTTGTAACAGCTCCTCCCATATCTTGCCACCAACTTCCCCCTCGAAGCGTAAACGCTATGTGGGATGCAGATAGCTATGTGGCGTGTCAAGTATGCGTCCCCTGTTATTATACGATATCCTAAAGGGAAACCTTAAGGGTACTCGCGCCAGAAGTTAGAATTCTGTGAAACCTTTAGTTTAATTCTCTGGGAATATCTACTGTAGTCATATATACGCTTAGGAAGTTACTGAAGGAACCTTCCAACAGGATGACATGGCCTGAGCCCAAAAAACATAACTAGCATAAAGGAAATGTGTCTGTACTCGATAATACATCCCTACCATACTTATACAAAAGGTAACATTAGGGCAAAATCAAAAACCTGACATAAAACACCCGAAGGAACTTATGACAAATTAAATCAATTAATAAAGACAAAATATGCAAGTAAGCAAATAAATTGAAATATAATCTAATTGACACGGAGACAGTTAGACTCTGGTTATATAGGTACAAACTTATATCAGAGATACACTAATGAATCCTGAAAAACAAAAGTGTTAGTGATCCTGAAACGAAAACTCAATGTTTACTCATTATAAGAAATAAGCTGGATGAGTGCCCTAGGATGCAATTGAGGGCTACTTCGACGCAGCGGGTTTGATAACGCTACACGCGGCCACCACAAAATGACGTATCTCTTCCAATTGTTTCAGATAATACCTGAAGAAAACCCTGGTGGACTTGCAACCTGTATATGCCTGTAAACCATCAAAGGACATGTACTGGAAAAAATTTATTGAGGAAGCCACTTTCCTAGGGTCATGACCCGATGGCATAGTAGCCGGGTCCACTCTTCTTTTAAAATAAGTAATCTTTGCTCTTAACTGTTTTAAAGACAAATTTGATCCCACCGTTTCCCCCTTAAATAATTGACTAACCTGAAACTGCACTGTTCTTAATAAATACACTTTTAAGCACTGCACTGGGCACAGAGAGGGATCACTTGCTAGGGGAATTATTTTCCATGGACCCCAACATTTAGAGGGAAGTTCAATTTTAACTAGAAAATCGGGATCAGGGTACTAATTAACCTCACCATTATCCATAAATTTAATGTGACCCTCGTCTCTAGAGAGAGCCACAATCTCAATAACACGAGCACTGGAAGCCATCGTACCCAGAAAAATAACTTTTTGAGTCAGATCACGAATAGAAGCAGTTTGATTGTCCATTTCCGAAGTGATTTGTAAAACTTTGTCCAAAGACCAAGAAATAGGCTTCGGCGGAGCCGACAGTCGCAACCTTACACAAGCTTTTGGAATCTTATTGAAGAGATCCGAGTTTAAGTCAATATCAAAGGCGTATAAAATAGGTCTAGCAAGGGCTGACTTGTACGACGAGATCGTGGAGGAAGCTAGACCTTGCGCGTGTAAGTCAATCAAAAAACCTAAACAAAAATCCATGGTAATTGAATTTGGATTCTTGTCCGTGACGTATTTGACCCATTTCTTCCACAACGTTTCATACTGGGTCATGGTAGAGGAAGTCTTATAATTTTCTGCAAACTCCAACTTGTCACATTTAATTTTAAAGGGATTTTGACGTAGGAAAAATCTATTTCTGGGCGAGAGACCTGTGCCGCCCAGTGAAATGCTCCTTTTACATCATTTCTAAGGTAATAACTGCTATGAATTTACCAGAGAAAAAATTGTAGAGGAATGCTAGGTTGAACCCAGCTCGCTCACCTTAACAAGGTGTCGGTATAATACTGGGGCGTGATAAAATCACAACCAGAGGTCTCGTACCATTTAGATATCTCCTGTCAACATCCCCGAACAGCGAGGTGCCGTTCAACATCCTAGCTCCGATCGCTACTACGAACGATCCCACCCACGCCAGTGACGTCACTCCTATAGCACCCCAGATTGAGGCCCGGTAGGGAGGGACGGGTGGGTTCACTGGGTGGCACAGGTCTCTCGCCCAGAAATAGATTTTTCCTACGTCAAAATCCCTTTTCTGGGCTCTGACCTGTGACGCCCAGTGAAATAGTGCCAGAGAATAGGGACCCAATATGGCTAACTACCTGGGGAGAGAATAACACAAAAATAGCAATACATGGTGAAATTTAATAACAAAACAGGAGGGATAGGAATCCCATAGGTAAGTAATCAACATAGTTATGAATGGTGATAATCCACTTGGAAAACAATTTAATAAGGTAACCCGTAGGTAAGTAATCAACATAGGTATGAACAGTAATAAACACAAGGTAAACAATCCCATAAAGGGATGATAATAAAATCAAGCAGAAACTGCAAATTTATAATAACATTCATAATATTAATAAAATAAAATAAAATCAGCTCGAGGGATTTTAAGAACAGATGAAATCAAAACAATTCGTAGAATGGATCACAATGTATGATAAAAATAATACACCATAAGGGTGTATGGCAAGAACAAAACCAAACCAGGTAGGAACAATAGGAAAGCCAGGCAGGAGGGAAAGAGGATAGAGCAAGACGTTGTGATTAGGACTCAGAGCCTTCAGGAGGAACTGCATTCCCAGCTGCTACTGTGGCAAATTTAAGAGCTTCTAAAGGTTTTAGGTAGTGGCGTTTAAAAACTTTAGGGGACTTCCAACCCATATATTTTGTGAGCTCATCAAATTTCATATGATGGAAGAAGTTAATTGAAGTAGCAACCGCTCGAATATCATGGACATGTGGGAATGACTCAGGATTAGCTTGTTTAATAAAATAAAGAATTTGTTGTCTAATTCCTTTAAGGGTAATGGTTCCTCCATTCTCTCTAATAAATAAGGGCCCTGTGGAAGTAGTGGAAGTTCTACTTAAGTAGGATTTCAGGGTGGTAACTGGACACAGGGATGGATCCCCAGGAAGTGAAACAATCTTCCAGGGAGACCACCTGTTTTGGGGGTCCTCATTTTTAGCCAGGAATACTTTGTTAGGGGAGAGAAGGACCTCACCCGAAGGGAGAAACTCGATATGACCTGGGTCTCTAGACAAGGCCGACAATTCTGAGATTCTAGAGCCAGAGGCGAGGCTCAAAAGAAAAAGTATTTTTCTTAACAATGCCATATAGTTACAGGATTCATTCAAAGTGTCAGAGGCTAGCTTTAGGACATCGTTCAAGAACCAAGAAACTGCGCTAGGGCGAGTTGATGGTTTTAGTCTGGCACAGGCTCTTGGAATGGAAGAGAAGTATGAGTCCGTCAGGTCAATATCAAAGCCGACATGGAAGATCTTTTTCAAGGCTGATTTGATCGTAGTAATCGTGTTGGCTGCTAGACCCGATTCAAAGAGAGTTCTAAAGAATGTCACAGTTAGGTTCATCATCATTTTCTCAACTTGTGAGTCTTTCAAAAACTTTGCCAGTTTCTTGATGGCTGAGTCATATTGACGGAGGGTGGATTTTCTTTTGTCTGATTCCAGGAATAGGGTATTCAGAGGGTCAATGTTTGCACCCTTTTGAGCTGCGAACTTCATGAAGTCCATAAAGTTAGGGCATTCAGAATCCTTGAGGAAGCTAACACATTGCGAGTTTGTACTACTTGCGTTAGTACAGGATTGGGTATCCGCCGGGGGCGGAGGCCTAGCTCTAGTAACAAGGGGAACCAGTTGCTTTTGGGCCAGTTGGGGGCTATCAGAGCCACTCAGCCTTTGAAAGATCTGAGCTTGTGCAGCACTTTCAGCAGGAGATTTATCGGAGGAAACAGATAAATCGTCTTCCAAATGTTCCAGTCTAGTGACATAGCGTCCATGGCTACGTAACATTCTAGTTTGCGATTGGATTCCGTCGCAAACAGGTCCACCTGGAGACCCGGGACCTGAGATAAGATCCACTGGAAGGATCCATTGTCCAGTGACCACTACGACTCTAGCGGGGTCGTCCGGGAAAGTGCGTCCGCTACCACATTCCGGACCCCCGCCAGGTGGACTGCTGATAGATGCCACTTGTATGATGTCGCCATGGAGAAAATCGCCAACATAACGTGGTTTATGTGGGCTGACCTGGAGCCTCCTCTGTTGATGCAGTGGACTATGACTGCGCTGTCGAGGACCAGTCTGATATGGAGATTCCTGGCTGGGCTGAGACGTTTTAGAGTAAGCAAGACTGCCATGGCCTCTAGGACATTGATGTGCATTTGTTGAAATATTGGAGACCATAACCCTTGGACTTTCTTGTGTTGGGAGTAACCTACCCACCCTGTTAGGGAGGCGTCTGTGTGAACGACGAGTACCGGGGCCGGATATTGCAAGGGAACTGACTTGGAAAGATTCTTGACCTTCGTGCAAGGCTGCAGACTTTTCCTCAGGATTGGGGGAAGACGAGCTCGCCTGTCTCGACGTTTCTTGGTCGCTCTGGAGCGCCACACTCTGCTTATGTCCTTTAGTTTGGACTTTAGGACGATGTCTGTTACGGAGGCGAACTGTAAGGAACCTAGTACTCTTTCCTGGTTCCTCCTGGACGTCAACTTGTCCCTGAGAAACTGTTTCGTGTTCCTCGCTATTTCCTTCCTTTTGGCTTTTGGCAGGCACAACGTATGGGAACTTAGGTCCCATTGTAGCCCCAGCCATTGAAACTTGGTTTCCGGAACCAGACGGGATTTCTCGAGGTTGACCTGAAATCCTAACCGTCAAAGGAAGGAGAGGACCTTGTTCGTCGCCATATGGCAGTTCCGGACGTTGTTCGACCAGATCAGCCAATCGTCGAGATAAGCCACTATTTGAATCCCCTGGGTTCGAAGTTCCTGAATTACCGTCTCTGCTAATTTGGTGAAGATTCTGGGCGCTATGTTGAGCCCGAATGGCATCACCTTGAATGCATAGGCATGTTTGCCTAGCTTGAAGCCTAGAAAAGGACGAAAATGCCTTGCTATTGGAACGTGATAGTAGGCATCTGTAAGATCTATGGAGGTGGTGACGGCCCCACGGGGAAGTAGGGTCCGCACCTGCGAGACGGTAAGCATGTGGAATTTTTCGCAACGAATGAAGGAGTTTAGACGAGACAGGTCCAGGATTACTCTTCGTTTGTCTGAGCCTTTCTTTGGCACGCTGAATAAGCGACCTTGAAATTTTAAGCGATGTATGCTTTGGATTGCGTTCTTTTGCAACAGATCCTTTGTGAATGAACGTAGCTCTTCCGTTGGGAGTTGGTAGAAACTGTTTGGTGGAGGGGGTCCCTGTAACCAGCTCCACCCGAGACCTTTGGAAATTATGCTGGAAGCCCAATTGCTGAACTTCCAACGGTCCCGAAATTTGTATAGTCTCCCTCCTACCTGCAAATTCTCAATGGCTTGAGAATGATTTGCCGCCTCTGCCTCCGCGGAAAGCCTTGCCTCGGTGGGAACCCCTTCCGCCACCTCGGCTACGAAAGGCACCTCTGGAGCCCCTGTGGCGCTGGTAGCCTTGGAAAGAACCTTGAGATTCGTAAGTGGGGTTAAAGGCAGGGGAGGCAGCAAACGAAGTCGATGCGACTTGTAATTGAGGGACCAACACATACTGCTGTTGGGGTTGGCCCTTAGAGGTAGAAGGCTGGGAACCTTGTGAAACAGGGACAGATAGAACCGGGACAGGTTGTACTACTTGAAGAGGCTGTCTGAACTGCGAGGAGTGGAAGGGCCTCAACCTCTTTCTGCCACGAGCTGGGGTACCAGTTGGTTCATATTTCCTTTTGGGAACCAGGCCCCACCTGACCTTGAGGCTTTGGTTAACTCTAGCTACCTCGCTGTGAACAGTGTTAACCAGGTCCTCCGGGAAGAGGTCCGGACCCAAGACCGGGGCTTTGATGAGCCTATTGGGTTCGTGTCTAATAGTAGCCTCCGACAATACATGTCGTCGGCAACGGAATCTGGCATTATGGAAGTCATAAGCGTCAACCAACAAAGTTTGTAAGAGTGACTTCGTGAGGACCTTAAAGAGAGGTTCCTCATCGTAAGTGGCAACGGTCATTTTTGATAGAGCTGTAGAGTTAATGGACCTACTGAGCCTACACCGGGTCTCAAACTCTATTTTGATTAGGGACTCCGGTAGCTTGGGGAGGCGTTCACTAAACAGCGTCGAGGCACAGTCCGGGCTCAGTTTGCCTACCGTGAAGGTAGACGGGGCGTTCCGCCAGCATTCATGATCACCAGGGAAGAGAAGGGAAGTCAATTCCGTCTCTCGAAGCTGAGGTAAGGGCTTCTCCTCCTTGGTAGCTTGATAGGCGATCTCCATGATTTTAGTTGTGCATGGAGTAGGGTATGCTCGTCGATCACAAACATTGTGTACGAGTTCTTATGGAGTGTGATTGTGTTCACACAATCCCACTCGTTAAAGGCGCGGACCAAAACAGACTGGGCCTGTTCCTTGGGGAAGATCACAGTCTCCTTAGGGATTTTATCTAGGCGGATCAGAGCCTCATCAGTCAAGCGGGCGAAGCCGAGAAAGGGAAACTGCAGACCCGGCGGGTAGAACTCGAAGTCTTCAATCGGTCGAGTTCCGAAACCTTCGATGGATAACATGCCGTCCAAGAGGGGGGCATGTAGAGCTAACCTCCAGGTAAACGGTGGGAGCTTAGAGGCGTCGGGGATGGCATATTGCTGCTGTTGTGGCAGCCCCGAATGCATGAGTCCCTGGACTAGATTCTTGACATTGGCAACCCTTTCTTGCTGCTGCTGCAGAGTCACAATGGCTTGTTGTGTGTGGGAAGACAACATTGTCTCAAAACGAGAAAACAGCTTCTCCGAGAAATCTACCGGGTTAAATGGTTCCGCCGGAGGGGGAACGGAAGCCGAAGCGGAGACCGGTCCTTGAGAAGTCGAGGGCACGGCGACGGAGTCTTTAGGGACTCTAGTGGAGGAAGATTTGGACGACCTCGATGATTTCGAAGACTTGTGGGTCTTATGCAAAGGCCTGCGGTGAGCCTTAACCTTGGGGATAACAGACTGGAAAACCTTGAAAGGAAGATTGGGCTGAAGTAGAAGAGAAAGTCGGGCTGAGGAGAGGAAAGTCGGGCTGAGGAGAGGAATCTCAGCCCGGGACCCACCTGACTCACCTATCTCCCTACCTGTGTCGGGTTCTTCAAGAACCATGGGTTCTACGTCCAAATTAAGGGTTGCGACGTCTTCAGTTATCGTCCCGCTCGTCTCTTCTTGGTCCGGGGCCAATAGCAGGGATTCGATATTTTCGATGATGGGGTCCGCCAACTCTTTGGGGACCGCAGCTGATGTTTTTGCTTGCGGATAAAGGAGGGAACACCATTGCTCAGATAAGATGTAAGGTTGCTTGGCCTTCACGTTCCGGGCGAAGCCGCCAATCCAGACCTTGAGGGTCGCTAGAGCCGAAGTCTTAGCAGGCTCGGAGCTCTGAAAGAGAACAGACTATTAGTGAAGGTAAGGAATATTCATGCCGAAGAAAGGAAGAAGATCAGGAGCCTCCGTAAAACGAAGCCATAGTAGAGGGCATACGAGGAGCAAAATAAAAATGATGCAATTAAAATTAATTAATTGTAACTCCACTTACCAAGTCTGTAATATGGCTAAGAATAATTCCACTTACCGAGTCAGAGGTTAAAGTGGAGGCCAGCTTGTAGCATACTACACAATTGTCCGGATGCCAAAAAGTCAGATCATCCACCAGGATAGCACAGTGGGCATGTGAGTGACACACATCGTGGCCGCAGGGTTGGCTAAGGACCGCCGAGCATGCCGTCAGCGAACAGCGTACTGTCTTTAAAATAAAAGATACATGAGTATCCCGTAGGTAAGCTGGAGGAGCCCGGGGGCTCCGGGAGCTTAAAATACACCGCTATAGTGGTAAATAAATAAACTTAAACTGTAGAGTAATACAGATAAGAACAAGTCAGTCCGTAATCGTGATCATACACGGGGGGGGGGGAGTCGAGAACAGGGGATTATATTGATATATGTGAATATATAAATGAGATTAATCCTAGCGGTTAAAGGTAACGTTGGCTCCGGGGAGACAACTGAGAGAGCCCAGGGCTCATGAAAACCTATCGGAGTAGGCGGACACGGGGGGGAGTCGAGGGTCAAACCCGTCGATGGCACAAGGAACTAATCAAACTCGACATGGGGATAAGGCGAAGGCTACGTCCGGGGATCCCGTAAGGAAATATAATGACACGTGGAGTCCGTGAAGTGCGGAACACCATAAGAGGAGGGAGAAATGGAGGGATCTGTAATGGGTCCCTGAGGTGCGGGACCGGGAGGAAGTAGCAGGAATGAAATGTGCATAAATATGGATATACACAACATAATATCCCAGACCGAGCCGGATCCCTCCCGCCTACCGATGGCCAATCGAGGCGGCGGGGAGAAACAACTACGGAAGGGTAGGGGAAGTACTGTAAAAATAATGTATAACAAGCCTCACACA
Organism: Palaemon carinicauda; assembly: GCF_036898095.1. NCBI lineage: Eukaryota > Metazoa > Arthropoda > Malacostraca > Decapoda > Palaemonidae > Palaemon > Palaemon carinicauda. The sequence continues at coordinate 106,373,791 of NC_090729.1, forward strand.
CGATCAGGATCCGCCCGGGACGGAGCTAAGCAATGTCCCCAGAGGGGATATACGTACAGTAACACAAAAGCTGACTCCGAGACTCGACATGAGAGCGAGTGATGGCATCCCTGGAGTGGGGGGTGTCGGGGCGGAGGAGGGGGGAGGAGGCTAACGAGTGGGGCAGAAGAACAGGCGTACCAACCTGAACTGAGACCCACGACAAAATGATTACACGGAAAGACTAGGATAATGAAATAATAATATAACTGATATGGTAATAAAATGATAAAAGGGAGGCATGCTGGACAATGATGATAATAAACGTAAGATAGCACGAAGGGACGAACGGAGAGGCAGGGGAAGACCGAGCCTAACAGCGCGGGGGAGACCGAGCTAGGCAGGGCTGACAACATAACAAGGTGTCGGTGAGGTGCCGACAAAAAACATAAAACTAATGAACTGCCTCGCGAAAGTCCCGACGAACTAGAAAATACTAGTAAAATAACGTATACGCTAATATGATTGCTACTACGAACGAGAAAAACGTAAAACGAAGTAAAACTAGTAACGCCCAAAGGCGACCAGGCATGCCAACCTAATGTGAACTACGATATCATAATACAGTATCATAAAGATAACTGTTATCGTAATAACAGAACAATACCATAGCATAAAATAACACAGGGTGTGAACCGTGGATACCCAGAAAAGTTCAGAACGAGAAGCAATCAGTATAGAAGACTCATTGCAAAGCATTAAGAACGAGAGAGAGAGAGAGAGAGAAAGAGAGAGAGAGAGAGAGAGAGAGAGAGAGAGAGAGAGAGAGAGAGAGAGAGAGAGAGAGAGAGAGAGAGAGAGAGAGAGAGAGAGAGGAGGTAGCCAGCCATCATGGTGGACCTGATGCGAGGTCGCGTAATATAAAAACCGAGATAAAATAATAACCAAGGGCAAGACTACCTCTAAAATCTCAAAACTCATAGATCTGGTACTTAACTTAGGTGGAGTAACGGTAGAATCAGACATCCTGGGATAAATCCTGGGTAGGAAATCACACACCGAAAAAAGAATAACAGCGTCAAAGCAGGTGCTATGAAAAGTAGTGACGTCACTGGCGTGGGTGGGATCGTTCGTAGTAGCGATCGGAGCTAGGATGTTGAACGGCACCTCGCTGTTCGGGGATGTTGACAGGAGATATCTAAATGGTACGAGACCTCTGGTTGTGATTTTATCACGCCCCAGTATTATACCTACACCTTATTAAGGTGAGCGAGCTAGGTACAACCTAGCATTCCTATACAATTTTTTCTCTGGTAAATTCATAGCAGTTATTACCTTAGAAATGATGTAAAAGGAGCATTTCACTGGGCGGCACAGGTCAGAGCCCAGAAAATCTCTTTTCCAGAGCTAAGGTGAAAAAATCATGAGATGAAGGTTGTTCGTTCTCCATGATGAAGCGTAGACAACCTTCCCTGTACCTCCTGGGACAAAAACGGGTTGGGCAACGGCACCATGTCGTCACAGGATGAGGAACAGCAAAAACAGTCTGAGGGACGTTGGCGGGGGAAGGAGCAAACGACCTCCTAAGATAAGTTGGTTTACGGGACCTCTTAGGCTGTGGTCCTACCCCAGGGGTGAATTTCCTCTTCAGAGAGATCCCCCACTTCTGGAACAGGCTCTTATTCTTGGCTGCAGCTTTATCTATAACCTCTTTCACTAGTTTCCGGGGAAATAGGTCCTTTCCTCATATGCAAGAGTCGATGAGACGTTTCGGATCATGGCGAATAGTGGCTGAATCGAGAACATGTTCTCTACAGACTCTACAAGCCTGAAAGAAAGCATAGGGATCCTTCATAAAGGTAGCAAGATGAGTTTTTGCTAACAGGGAAAAGACTGGGGCATCTGTAAAATTCCCAATCATCATTTTCATGAAGCACTGGAGAGACATTGAAGCTGATAGTCTCTCTCTAGTCACCAGTTCAGCTTTAAGGAGGTGTTCAGGAATCCTGGGCAGTTTCTCATTAAATTGGTGACTGGCTACATCCTTATCCAGTTTACCTTCAGAAAAAGTAAACTGGACATCCATCCAGTGGTCAGCATCATGTGGAGGAATGAGTGATACAGGTCTACATTCTTCCAACACCGAGAGAGACTTACCTTCCCGCATGGCATTCTCCACAGCCACAAAGCCCTTCGAGGCAAAAGGGAAGACCACCGTGTCCAGAGCCACAAAGGTTGCTAACCTTTTACCAAAGGCACCTAGCTGTGTATTAATACACCCTGCTGTCTTCATTTCCTTCACTGCCCCGTGTTGAGCCTTTTTATGTTCCAGAAGGATCGTTTCTTTAGGGATGGTATCATCCCTAAATGAAACTCCTTCAGCTAACCTCACATAGCAAAAGGGATAGGCCTCAATATCCGGATAAAATTCCAGATCGGCTACTGGCCTAGAGCCTAGCCCTTCGCCAATGTGGAGGATACCCTCAGAAAGTACCGCGTGACCAGCATACAGTACCTCGTAGGATTCTGCTGCGTACAGTAAGGTAGCTGAGAGGGCAAGACTTTATCCTTACCCGGATCCTCCTGTGACTTCAAAGCCTGTATCTCCTCACGCAAGGCTTTGAACATCATACGATGGTATTGCCGGGTCCCCTCCATGAAAGCCTTCATGTTAGCCAATAGTGACAAATCCCCCAAATTCCCCAATGTACTCGGAATTGAGGGGGTTTTGGGTTCCGCAGGCTCCACAGGGGATGGAAGTGGAAAAGTAGCAGGAACCGCTCCCGTTACAGAAGATGTAGTCGTCGTCGTAGACAGGGAGGCCAGTGTCGTAGTAGAAATTGATATAGTAGATACCACTGAGTCCCTAACAGATGCCTCACTATCATCATCCAACTCAGGCAGGTAAGAGTCCTCCACCGGAGGGAGAGGTTCTTCATTTGACTCCACAGTAGAAAGTAGAGCCGATTCTCTACCCGGAGAGAGAGAGGAAACCGTGGACATGTTTTCTAAGTTTAAACTCATAGCACTTAATGCCTCATCCACATGTAGCTGGATGGTTGGGATGGGTTTAGGCTGAAAATAACCCAAAACCGAGTCAGGTGCCGCCTTAAGGAAGAAAATATCCTTCCACTCAGTAGATGGAAGGTAAGGAGCCTTTGGATCCACATTCTTCTTTTATCCCCCCCCAGGAAAGAGAAAGTTTTTAAATCTAAAGCAAAAACTTTATTGATCAATACTAATTTTTGGTATAATTAATGGATTCATAGAACATTTCATTATAATATGAATGGAAAACTAACAAAAGCAAAAGTTTAAAAATTTAAAGTAAAAGCTTTATTAATAAAAATTATTGTTTGGTATTAAAAATAGTTATAAACGGGACGCGATATCCTAGACGAATCACGGAGATTGTCGAGGAATCGGCCCCGAGATGCTTCCACCTGTCTGTGCAACTTTGTAGGCATTCCCCCACTGGTAGAGATGCAGGGGGAGTGCCTATCGTAGCATTTGCGGCCTCGGCTGCTCCCTCTAGGATTCTTTCCTCCCCTGGAGGACTTTTTGCCGAAAGGGATTATTAGACACTACTGTCTTCGCTGCTGATTTCGTCGTCATGGTCTTGGTTGGACGGGACTGCTGAGGTGCTGGAGGTGTATGGGGCTTGGATGTCAAAGCCCTATGGAGGAGGGAATCTCGATGAAACTTCCTCCACCTCTCAGCAGCAAGTTCCACGTCCTTAGGCTCAAACAGGTGGGCTCCCTCTAGAGAGGAATGTCTGAGCATATCTATCTCGACGCTGGGGACCCGTTGGTGGAACCTCTCAGATACCGCATCTCGACGTTTTAAGATAGTGTTTGACCACAAGTTCGAAACTTGGTGGGCAAGAAACTCGATCGTGCGAGTGCCTGAGGGGAGAAAGGTCTCCATTGCCTTCCTGGTACGCTCCTTGGAGAAATCCTCGGATCATACCAGGATTCCCAAGGTCCCTAACCAGACGTCCAGCCACGGAGTAGCTTGCATCGCATACTTAGTGACCTTTTCCTGGTTAAGGACTTCGGCCGCCAATAACGAGACCTGCTGGCTGGAGTCTCTCAAGAGGGATTCCCCTGGTTAGCTCTTCCAGAGAGTGGTGAAGTGGAAGAGCTGAACTGGGCTCCTCCAGGATCTCAAAGTACCTCCTCTTTTGTACACGAGGAGGTGGGAGGAGCTTGTTCGTAGAGCCGGCACGGTTGGAGGAGGCAAAGTCGGAGAGCTGTTGGGCGATCTTATCCCTGGCACTCTTCAACCCCTGAGACCAGGGCAGGGCTGCACTGGTCTTTGAGGGTTTCTGAGTGCCGAAGACGCAGTCTAAGACCGTGTCCATGCCCTCTTGAGGGGTTATCTCTGGGTCGCAAAACCCATTGAGAACCCTCATAAGAGTCAGGACATGCCATAATGCATGTTCTGACTCTTGTTGCTCTCCCCCTGATGTTGGACTTGCAGCGAAGTCTCCCTCTTCTATCCCCAAGAGCTCTTCTTGGGGTGAGTGGCGGACATTCATCGAGTGCCTGGCTGTATCCGTTCTTGTAGTCCTGGCAGATGACTTTGGCAGAGTCTTGGAGTCTTTGGACTCCTTCCGAGGAGGGAGGTAAAACTCCAACATCGAAGGCCAGTGTTGTGTCCCTCCTGATCTCTGACTGAGGGGAACTCTCAGCATGAAGGGAGGTTTCCTCCAACGGTGGAATGGAGGAGGGCCTCTCCTCACGCAATTCCCTTGGTGAGGGAGGGGGTTGAGTACCCTCCTCATCAGACAGGAAGGGAGAGTATCCCTGGGGAGATACTGGAGGGACTAGCCTTGATGGTCTGCTCGGAGTCAGCTTCACCCTGACCACGTCG
>NC_090729.1:106386644-106399144 GCF_036898095.1 Palaemon carinicauda
CATGCGAGTTAGGTATAGTGCTAGACGGTGCTCTCTCCCATACAAGTGAAAATTGTCTGGATAAGCTTTATCCCTTTGACAATAAAGAATTCAATTGCAGACTAAATAATGGCTCGTGGATACGATACGACAAGGACGGCTTCAATGTATCATGCCCTGACGGATCCACATCCTTCAACCACATCTTCGTCGCAGCAGATGGCTGTATCGGGACTTCCCCGAATTCCATGGTGACTGGCCTACGGACAATCATCAGAGAACGTGCTTACTTCGCGAACTTCACGTGGACCTCTACAACGCCCGCACTTCCTCTCCCCTATAAAGGAAGTGTGACGAAACGCTTAATGAAACTTACCGAAAAGGACCACCTGTCGCCGACTTACAAAGAGATTCTTCACCCTATATTACTAGCAGGTTTATTTGTAACGGCGTTAATTTTTATCGCCGTGAACATCCTTGTTTGGCGTAGGTTACGGCACAGCAAGCAGCTACAAAGGAACGAGTTGAATAGCCCTGACAATACCCCTTACCTGATCCAGTTCAAAGCTGTATGAGTGGCCACCTCATTCGCTAAGGGAGTAATTTGTCAGGATGATGTTTGTATGAAAAGCTGATTAGTACGCTAGTAATATGTAATTAAAGAAATTCTCTACATTTGCATTGTTAAAAATACATTTAAAATAACATTTAAAAAAATAAATAAAATAAAAAAGGATATAAATCATTTTTTTCTCTCGGCATCTAATAAAAATATATAAGCCGGAATGTTAAAAAAGAAAAGAGAAAAAAAAAAAGAAAAAAATATATAAGATATATAACAGAATCTATGGGCATCTAATAAAATGTATCAGCCCTATATATAAATATATATATATATATATGTACGAAACCGTGGTACGTGTACGTACCAGGAATTCGTATTTGTGCACTAAAAATTGAGTATCTTGTTTCTGACAAAGGTAACAATTATTCTTTATCAAGTTACCGAATCATTTGTAAGTCAGAATTTGTTTTGTTTTTTGGTACCATGTAATCATTTGCTAGCAATGTACCATATATATGATCTTGGTTTTATCATGCATTTTTCTTTTTGCTTTGGTAATATCTTTTTTGTATGCATTATTGTTATTAATTTTGATGTGCCTATTTGGACATTCGTCCTCAGTTGGATATGGCTAGTTTTGAGCAATGAATGATACGTATGTCCAGTCACACCTAATAACCATGTTTCGGCTTGTTGTTAAATTTTTGTAAAAAAATTGAGATAGCTGGCCGAGCTTATGTAATGATTAGAATAGTAATATTACATGTTTAAAACAAATGACGTAATATGTCATGTTGGTTGGAAGAGCTGACCGTGAGATTTGCTATGGTCAACTCAAATTGTATACAGGATGTAAGATGCTAAGTTGTCATTCTTTCTTAGTGTCAACACATTGTCTCTTCGTGTGAAAGTTTGTGACGTCACCGGATGCAGGTGTCTTCCGATTCCGTCACTTAGCCAAATTAAAGCAAGTGTACGATATTTGGGATATCAGTAATTTGTTCAGTTCATATCAAAACTTCACCAGAATTGGTCATGTGGACCAACACAGCTTCCTCCAGTGATGGAGATGTTTAACTCAGTTGTTATTCACAATAAAACTTAAAAACTACTAAAATGTGTTCAGTAAACCATTCAAATACATCTGAAAACAACTCATACTCAAATGTGTGCTTAAGACAGTAGCACACCAATATATATATATATATATATATATATATATATATATATATATATATATATATATATATATATATATATATATATATATATATATATATATATATACACACACACACACACATATATATATATATATATATATATATATATATATATATATATATATATATATATATATATATATATAAATATATATATATATATATATACATATATATATATATATATATATATATATATATATATATATATATATATATATATATATAACGGCTCCCCTTTCGTTCGCCACTCTTCCCCCTCAAAAAGTTAAATCTATTCGGGGTGAAGCTTGCAATGTGTCGTATCAAAAATACGTCCCCTGATTTTATGCGATCTCCTTAAAGATATGATAAGGATACCCCCGCCAGGAGTTAGAATTCTGGAGACCTTTGGTTAATTCTCTGGGAGTATCACTGTGGCAAATATCCCTTAAAAAGGTACATAAAGGAACTTTCCAATAGGGCGACATGGCCGAGCCCAAATATTTCTTATTTACTAATTTTGTTTCACTAGTTAGCCTTTTGAAAACTATACTGTATGCAGTATTTTAATAATAAACTTTAATACTTTCAGCTGTGGATTTGTAACATTTGATAAAGTGGAATCTGCAGAAAAAGCTATTTCAGATGTAAGTACATTACATGGCTTGGTTTTACAAATTTACCTACTTTCTTATATTATCCCAGAATGTTTTTATTGCAAGTAATGATATTGCAACAACCTCTTACCTCCAATTTTTCTCTCCACAAATTTTTAAAGTAATTCAAAATTTGTAAGTTCTCTTTCGTTCTCATCTTTCTATTTGTTGAATATTTTTAACTTATTATTTTTAAACAATATAAGAACATGTGTATTCCGCAGCATTGAATTTATACATTAAAAAGTCCATGGATAAAAATAAGGTTTACTGTGTATGCCTTATGAATTTATGGAAGCAATTCATGTTATAAAATGAAAACTCCTTTGGACAGCAAAACATTTTTGTAAATTTAATAGAATTGTGGTAGGTTAGCTTAGGTTTGAATGGAAAAGATGGCCCTAAGATTAGATAGCCTTTAGATGTTTTCAGTACTGTATTGGTATATTGTAAAATTAAGAATTACTTGCTGTATAAAGGAGAAAAAGTATGATAATCTAAAGGATACTGTACCCCAAATACTGTAGTTATGATTTATATTCATTCCTGCAACTTGGCCTTTGGATCAATATCATATCAATAAGTGAGTAGAGGATTCAGATTCAATTTCCAATATATATAATTTTATGAACTTGTGTCTTGTTCTTGATAAGCTGTTTTACTTGTATTGTTTATTTTATTCAGAATCCTAGTGACACCAATGAAAAAGATGTGTTGTGCATTTCTTTTGCTGCAGATGACAGAAGATGGTATACATACAAAAACACAAGTATAATTTGTTCCGTCACTAAATACAAACCAATGCTATTTATAAGGAATGTTACTTTTGGCAATCCTGAAAGACGAGCCATTAGATTTTTAGCACGGGTTATCCACCCACCCACTAGTTAGGGGGTGGTGTAGTAGCTACCCCGCTCGCTCACACCTGGGCTGCGAACCCACCCACCCACTAGTTAGGGGGTGGTGTAGTAGCTACCCCGCTCGCTCACACCTGGGCTGCGAACCCACCCACCCACTAGTTAGGGGGTGGTGTAGTAGCTACCCCGCTCGCTCACACCTGGGCTGCGAACCCACTTTGCTTTCGAACGTTGCAGCTCTTCCTCATCACCAATTATTGACTTGTCATTACTAACTAATTGCTTTGTTTTCTTTTTCTTTTCAGTCTGTGTGTCCTGTCCTCTTGGCTGTCCTCATGTGGACCTGCCCAGGAACTGAGGGCCGCTCCTGCTGTACTTTCATGTCGTCCATTGATATGGACCTGCATCTGTTGTGTCATGCCTGAGTGAGGCAGCGTTGTGACCAGGACAACACCTGCCCTGAATGCTGGGAGTGGTCTGACTCTTAGTGGGAGAAATTTGGGCGCTGGCGTAAGAAGAAGTCCAAAAGGGATTATTCGCCTTCGAAGTCTTCCTTGAAGTCGAAGAAAAGCAAGGCGGCCTCTTCCACCCCTGACCTTCCCCCAAAGCTCCTGGTCGGTCGTTTTCCCCCGGGGAATCATCGAAGAGAAGCATAGTCCAATTAACTCCAAGTCAGCCTCAGTTCTCGAGGGACGATGTTGCATTTTTTTATCTTTTCATGCGTGGCTGTCCCTTGGTTTGACCAGCCCTTTTCAAAGAAGGCGCTTTTTGAGCTGCTTCAACTCGGTGTGAAGAAGTAGCAAACCCCGACTTCCTCAGAGGTGAATTCCTTGTTATTACTGAATGTGGGCTTACGAGATCCTGAAGTATCGTCCGCTGTGTCTGCAGATGACTCCTGCCTTTTCTCTTTTGCCAGACTGCTTCCCCCTTGCTGAGCCGACTCTTCTGTCAGGGCAGAGCAAAGTCCGAGGCAGGTCTCTCCTGTGGGCAGGTATCTCTCTCGTCCTAGAGTGAGATCCCCCCCTAGAATCCCCGAGGTCTTCTAGACATCTTCCTGTTCCTGCTGAGCAGTCCTCCCCTTCGGAAGATCTTCGCCGACCTTGATGATCTAGAAGAGTGCGGGGTCCTCCTTGACGCTTCAGACGTTTTCCTTTCCCTCTGCCATGTGATCAATTAATAGTGTGGAAAGTGCGTAAGGTTCCTTGAATGTCGATGATTATCTTATCCTTACCTTCTAGGTTGCTGATGTGCCTTTCCACATTATTATTAAAAATGAAAGAATTAAAGTTTGACCTTTCAAACAGAAGCCCCGGCAATGTTTCAAGTGTTTCGAATTCGGACACCCTTCTAAAGTCTGTAAAAATTAAAAAATGTGTAGCATCTGTATCAGACCTTACTATGGAGACTGTACACTTGAGGCCAGCTGTTTGAACTAAAACTCAAACCGTAAATCCACTGTCAGGTGCTGTGAGATTTATAAGTTTGAAGAAGCTACCCTCAACAAATCCAGTGTAGAACACATGAGTGTGGGACATGCCAAAAGACTACTGAATAAACCAAACAGCTATTCAAGGGCATTAAAATCAAGAGAAAATATACCTCATGTAGTGCTGCCAGTAATTCCAAGAAAGGAAATACCTTATCTCTTAGTTATTATTAGATATAAAATAAATAAGGTTTTCACAGAAACACTTTCGTAAGTTCTTAAGCCATATAATAAGTGAAAATAATCAAAATAAACGTAATACACTGGAGGAGCTGTAAACAGTGGCAGGCTACGGGAAAGACTGCTTGCAATAATACCAGATAATTAAAATATGAAATGCATGCCACATGAGATTATATAAATGCTACATAGTATTCCCTATGCTCCAATAAAAAAGAATACTTGCATACATGTATTCTTAACACAACATATATGCTAAATGTGTATTAGCAATAAAGGTACATATAACAATGATAATCATATATACTGTATATGTAAATAATTATAATGATAATCCATCATTATCCAATGATAGTAAGGTTTTGCATGACAAGGTAAGTATATTGCCTTCTAAGACCTTGCCACGGTGTACTAAAACTGGGGCATTGCCCATTTCTGTACATCCTTCATCCCCCATTACCAACAATAATACTAACCTCTCTCAGGCCATGTCCTTGCCTGATTTGATGGAGGTTCCACTAGAAAGCAAGTTACAGGTGCACCTGAGGTGGGGAAGGGGCAAAAACCTGGTAGCTCACCACCTATTAATCGGAAAGGAGAGACCTCCATCTCTCTCACCCCCCTTCCATAAAGAATATTAGAGTTATGAAATCAAATCAATATGATGATTTTGATCAACCAGAAGACAATTTAAATAAATTAGAAATTAAAGTTGAGGTCCACCATCCCCATCAACAATTAGATCAAAAGGACAAAAAGAAAACCACAAACACAAAACCCAATTTATCAAGACCCTCTCTAATAAAACCACCGGGAAATATTTTCCAAAAAATAAACCATAATTTTTTCCTCCATTTTGCAATGGAATTGTCAGGGTTTAATGGCCAAATAGGAAAAACTTAAGCTCTTAACCCTTTTACCCCCGGGGTATCTGGAAATTTCCAACCCTTAACCCCCAGGGGGTTATTATTTCCCAGCACATTTTGCAGTATATTCTTTTTAAATTGCTCTAACAACCTTAATTTTTGTCATAGAGAGGCCAGGTTGGTCTCATTCTCTTGGAAAATGCCTGAATTTTCTCAAAAAATTATCAAAAAATATGAAAAACAAATTTTTATAGCATTTTTTTGCAAGGACGTACCGGTACGTCCATGGGGGTAAAGGGATGGCTTTTGTGAAAAGTACCAGTACGTCCTTTGGGGGTAAAAGGGTTATTTCATGAGCATTCCCCCATAATTATATGTCTACAAGAGAGCAAGCTTGATGCTAATACCCCTTGTCCTCGTGAATATATTATCTATAGGACGTTATATGATCACCGAGTAGGGAGCCATGGCTGAAGTCTCATGGACGTTCGTCGTGATGTTCCCTAAATATCTTTGTATACTGTATCTGTACACCTCTGCAGGCAGTGGTTGTACAGATTGATATAAAGAGAAATTATACAATCTACTCTGTACTTGCCTCCAAATTGATAACCTATCTCATGATAATTTAGTAAAGGGTAGTCAACATCTCCCTCAACCTTTTCTTTTACTTGGAGATTTGAATGGTAGACATCCTATGTGGGGTGATGTTTTAGCAAAAACCAGGGGCAATATTATATCATCAATTGTGGAAAATGAGGATGCGGAACTCCTTAGTATAGGAGAGCCCACACACTTCCATGTTCAGACAGGTACCTTGTCATACATTGACCTTTCAATTGCAAGCTTCAACTGCCTTCTTGATTTTGATTGGAGGATTGATTGATTTAAAGTTTTCAGGCATCCTGACATCTAAGGTCATTGACGCCGGTTGATTGGAGGACATTAGATGATTGGCATACTAGTGAACATGCATCAATCCTTATAAACACCAACAATGGTCCACCTTTACAAAGATCGCCACAATGGAATCTTAGACAAGGCGAACTTGGTCAAATTTCATGAGCTAAGTGAAATCGAGGGGAGTACAGAACAGTTTGAAAGTATTGATGATGACATACACTTACTGAATGGAACTTGCCATGCAGCAGGGATCAATTTGATTCTCAAAACTACAAGATTATTCAAATGCCGACCAGTCCCATGGTGGTCTTCAGAATTAACTGTTGTACAGAGCCACCAGAAAATCTTTGACTAGATTGCGTAGATGCCGTACAGAGGAGAAATTGATAACATTTAAAAAATGTAGAGCACAGTTCCATCGTGCCATGAAAGAAGCTAGACACCATTCTTGAGTATCTTTTATTTCCTCGGGCAGCAGTAGAACACCACCATCTTCTGTTTGGAGGAAATTAGAAAAGATTACAGGCAAATTTACTGCAAACCCACCACTAGTGTTGAAGGTGAATGGTCAGTATGTGACTTTACTGACTTTGATGGCTGCTTTTCCGGTCCCAGGCAGCAGGGGAACCCCACTCTCTACAGGACCTCCACTGTCGTTTTACCTTGTTCGTTCACAGTGTTTATCTTTTCAAGTCACTTATTGTTCATTTACTGTTAAATCGTCACTGTCAAAAGGCTCATGAAATAAGAAAGTCTTCAGTTTCCTCTTGAAAGCCTTAATGTCTTCAATCATTCAAATGTTTCGTGGGAGCTTATTATATAGTCTCGGGGCCGCATATTTAAAGGCTCTGGAGCCTAAAGTAGACATAAATCTAGCTTTCAACAGTTTGAAGCCATCTGTAACTATTCTCGTGTCGACATGATTTATTGGCTGCGCAGTATGTAGCAATGCTCTTGAGTATTTTGGACGACCGGTTCTGATAACTTGGTGGGTTATTGTACTAACTAAGGTTAGTAATGCTTTGGGTGATCATTTCTCAAATGTATCATGCAAGTGTGAAGCTGCTCCCGGTCACCAGTATAGAAGCATTGAAGAAAAGAAAATTTAAAATTTTGCAACAGGAAGGGAAGAGTCATACAATTTTCCTTTTATTGAAAGAGAATTTGATTCCACACTTTCTACTTGTAATGATACAGCTCCTGGACCCGATGGAATTCCATATGCAACAATTACACACGTATCTGTTAATACCTTACTTTACTTACTTTACTCTGATGGCTGCTTTTCCGATCCCATACAGCAGGGGAACCCCACTCTTTACAGGACCTCCACTGTTGTTTTACCTTGTTCATTCAGAGTAATTTAACGTTTCATATCATGTATTGTTCATTTACAGTTAAATCATCACTGTTATATGACTGATGAAATAAGAAAGTCTTCAAAATTCAATTCACGCTGTAATCGGCAGCCAGTGTAAATCAATTAGTATAGGAGGGATTCTTTCTCTAGGTTGGACACCTTTTATCATTCTTGCTTTTCTGTTTATTATGTTTTGTAATTCCTTAAGGGGACCGTCCGCCATGTCCACCATTTTTTTTTTTTAATGATCCAAATTACACCTTTTCTATATATGTTTTAGACATATATAATACCTTCATCATATAAAAATTTCAAGTCATTTGATCCAAAACTTTTGGATTTATTAGCAAAAATCATAATTTAAAAGAAAAATTTAGGTACATTTTTCCACAATACTATAAAGGGATTTTGACGAAGGAAAAATATATTTCTGGGCGAGAGACCTGTGGCGCCCAGTGAAATGCTCCTTTAGCACCATTTCTAAGGTATATAACTGCTATATATTACCAGAGAAAAAATTGCATAGGAATGCCAGGTTGAACCCAGCTCGCTCACCTATATAAGGTGTCGATATAATACTGGGGCGTGATAATTCACAACCAGAGGTGTCGCACCATTTAGATATCTCCTCTTCAAAATTCCCGCCACAGCGAGGTGCCGATCAACACTACTACCACCCACGCCAGTGACGTCACTCCTCATAGCACCCAAGGTTTGGGGCCCATGTTGGGAGGGAAGTCAAGGGAGGGTTCACTGGGCGGCACAGGTCTCTCGCCCAGAAATAGATTTTTTCTTCGTCAAAATCCCTTTTCTGGGCTCCGAGCTGTGCCGCCCAGTGAAATTGTACAAGAGAAATGGTCCCAAAACTTGGAACAATACCTGAGGAAGTAAAATAAAATCCAAAATAACAGGTAAGAGGATAGCAAGACATAGTTGATTAAGATTCACTATGTTCAGGAGGAATCACAATCCCTGCTGCCACTGTAGCAAATATAAGGCTTCCAGAGGTTTGAAACAGTGGCGTTTAAATACTGTTGGAGACTTCCAGCCCGTATATTTAGAAAGTCCAGCGAAGTTCATAGTAATTAACTGAGGTAGCTACATCTCGTATATCATGGACGTGAGGGAGTGATGTGGGAATGATCCTAGGTAGCCCGTTAATGAAATACAGAATCTGCTGTCTGATTCCTTTCAGGATGATGGTTCTTCCATCTTCTCTAATGGATAAGGGCCCTGAGGACTGAATGGAAGATATGTTTAAGTAGGCTTCCAGAGTGTTTACTGGACATAAAGATGGGTCCTGCGGAAGTGGGACAATCTTCCAGGGGAACCGTCTGTCCTGGGGGTCCTCATTTTTGCTAAAAATCTTTTGTCAGGGGAAAGGAGTACTTCCCCTGACGAGAGAAATTCAATATGACCTGGATCTCTAGACAAGGCTGAAAGTTCTGATACTCTGGCGCCAGAAGTCAGGTTCATTAAGAACAAGGATTTCCTAAACAATGGAATATAATGACAAGTCTCGTTAAGAGTGTCTGAAGCCAACTTAAGTACGTCATTCAGAAACCAGGAAACTGAGCTAGGGTGAGTTGATGGTTTCAATCTGGCGTAGGTTCTCGGGATGGATGAGAAGTGTGAATCTGTAAGGTCAATATTAAAACCAATTGTAAAATCTTCTTCAAGGCTGACTTAATTGTGGTAATAGTACAAGCCGCTAAGCTTGATTCAATAAAATTCTGAAGAAGGTTACTGTCAGATTCATAGTCATTGTCTCAACCTTTGAGTCCCTTAAAAACTTGCAAGTTTCATAACAGCCGAATCATACTGTCGAAGGGTGGATTCCTTCTTATCTGATTCTAAAAATAGCGTATTTCAGGATCAATATCTGCACCCCTTGAGCTGCAAATTTCATAAAGTCCATAAAGTTAGGGCATTCTGAATTTTGAGGAAGCTAACACACCTGCGAGTTGTACTACTTGTGTCAGTATTGGATTGGGGATCTGTCGAGGTGGAGACCCAGTTCCACCAGAAGGGGAAACCCTTTGTTCTTGGGCCAGATGGGGGCTACTAGAGCAACTTGGCCTTTGAAGGTCCTGAGCTTCTCTAACACTTTCATCGACAGATTTATTGGTGGGAATACTGTAGGTAAATTCTCTCCCAAGTGTTCCAGACTAATGATATTGCGTCTGTGGCGTAAGCCCGAGGATCCATGTTGGGGGCTACGTAGTTTTTGGTTGGACTCTGTTGCAAACAGATCTATCTGGAGATCCGGAACCTGAGAAAGAATCCATCTGAAGGACTTTGGATCTAGAGACCACTCCGACTCCAGCGGAGTTGTCCCCGAAAGTGCGTCCACCACTAGCTATCTAGAACAAACCTGATATGTTGGTTTTTGGCTGGAGCCGGTTGCTTAAGGTCAAAAATACCGCCATGGCCTCTAAGACATTGATATGAAGTTGGCGGAATATTGTCGACCATAGTCCCTGGACTTTCTTGTACTGAGAGTACCCCCCCCCCCCCCCAGTCTGTTAAGGAGGCGTCTGTGTGAATGACCAGCTTGGGGGTGGATATTGTAAGGAAACGGATTTGCCAGATTTCGACCTTTGTCCATGGTTGAAGTCTTTTCTTCAGAATTGGTTGGAGTCGAGCCCTTTGTCTCAATATTACTCGTTTGCCCTGGAGCGCCATACTCGGCTTATATCTTTCAGTCTGGCCTTCAGTAGTATATCTGTTACTGAGGCAAACTGGGGGCACCCAGGATTCTCTCTTGATTTCTCCTGGAAGACAATTTGTCTTTGAGAAAACGTAGTGTGTTTTGCTATATCGTTCCTTTTGGCTGTTGGGAGACACAGAGTGTGGGAGCATAGAAGCCATTGAATCCTAGCCATTGAAACTTGTCTTCGGGACCAGATGAGATTTCTCGAAGTTGATTTGGAACCAAAACTGTTGTAAGAGATTATCACTCTGTAGTTGCTGTGAGGCAGTTCTTGCCTAGTTGAAGCCTAGAAACGGACGAAAATGCCTTTCTATCGGAACATGATAGCAAACGTCTGCAAGATCCATAGAGGCGGTGACGGCCCCACAGAGAAGCAAGGTCCGCACCTGAGAGACAGTCAACATGGGAAACTTGTCGCATTGAATGTAAGAATTCAGAAGTGACAGGTCCCGGATTACTCTTCACTATTCTGAGTCTTCTTTGGCACGCTGAACAAGCGACCCTGAAATTACAAGCGATTTACTTCCTTTATTGCCCTCTTTTGCAATAGATCATTTTCATTTAAGACTAGCTCTTCTGTTGGATGTTGATGAAAACTGGTTGGTGGAGGGGGCCTCTCTATCCAACTCCACCCCAGACCTTTGGAAATTATGCTGAAAGCCCAAATGTTGAACGTTCAACGGTTCCGAAAGATGTAAAGTCTTCCCCCTACCCGAGAACTCCCAATGATTTGCTGCGGATTTACCTCCTCGGCCACCGCGGAATTCTCAGCCTCAAGAGTAGCTGTTGTGAAAGGTTCCTCTTGAGCTAGTGCCTCTGGCACACTGGTAACCCTGTAAAGCACCCTGAGTTTCAAAGGTGGGGTTTAATGGCTGGGGAAGTAGCATAGGAGGTAGTTGCTACTTGGGACTGAGGAACCAGCACGTATTGCTGTTGGGGTTGACCCTTCGAAGTGAAAGGTTGACTCCCTTGTGCCCCCGGGATGGTCTGAACCACCTGTTGGGACTGCCGGTTTGGAAGGAATGGAAAGGTCTCAGACTCTTTCTACCTCGAGATTGGTTGCTGGCCAGTTCGAACTTGCGCTTGGGGACTAAGCCCCATCGAACCTTGGGGCTCTGATTGACCCTAGCAGCTCCGCTGACGACGTTGTTAACTAAATCCTCAGGGAATAAGTCAGGGCCCCAGACTGGGGCTTTAATGAGCTTGATAGGCTCATGTCTGATAGTGGTCTCAGACTAGACATGCCTACAGCAACGACGTCTGGCCGCAAAGAAGTCGTAGGAATCAGACAGTAAGGTTGAAGTAATGACTTCGTCAAGACCTTAAAAGGGGGTTCCTCTTCATACATTAAAGAGGTCTTTTTTGCCATTGTAGCTGAGTTGATAGATCTACTCAGGTGCACACAGGCTTCGAACTCGAGGCATATCAGGGATTCCGGAAGCCTGGGTAGCCACTCACTGAACTGAATGGCAGCACAGTCAGTGCTTAATTTACCCGATGTGAAGGTCGCTGGGGCGTTAGTCAAGCAATCGTGATCCCCCGGGAACAGGAGGGAAGTCGGATCCGTTTCCTTCAGTTGCAGTAACGGCTTGTCCTCATTTATTGCCTGCTGAGCAAGGTCCACTATCTTAGTGACACACGGAGTAGGGGTTTACTCCTCCACTACAAACATCGTGTACGAGCTCTTGTGAGGTGTTAACGTAATGTTAACACACTCCCACTCGTTTAAG